>NC_083464.1:22022500-22322500 GCF_030014155.1 Tachysurus vachellii | reverse complement strand
TTTTTTACTATCTTGATCATACCAGCTATCAGTGACTAACACATAAACACTCAGACAGTCCTGCACACGGAAAGAAAGTACAACCTTTATCTCTCTGAGGTTATATAATACATGCTATCTTTTTCCTCTGACTAGCTCTACCTGCCCAGTCACCTGTTTGGCTTTCAGAGAACTTCACATGCTTGTCCACATGGCCTTGTTATGGTCCAAGTGATGTCTGGCAAATTTCAACTAATTTCAAACAAGATGTGGTGGATTAAATGAAGCCCTCTACATTTCTGGGTGACTGATTAATTACCTGCAGTGGTAGATGAACGATTTCACAGAACTCACAAGAAGGTCTGGTTAAATAGTATATCAGCCTTAAATGACAGATTTATGGTCCACGGAGATGAAAAACTACGAAAAACCCTCATGTGGACATTTTTCATTTCTTAATTTAACGTAGTATTTGTAGTAACCAGTGAAATAAATCTTAGACTTATATATTATTATTTACAGTAATAGCTTGTATAATAGGTGTATGGTATCTTTAAGCATTTTACTATTTGTACAGACTCTTACATATAAAAAGGCACTGATTTCTGAGATACACTGATACTATACTGTAACACTGCTGAGCCTGTTATGTGTATCTCTGTGGCGCATACTGTACATAGAAACACTTGTGTATTTTTATTTTTCCCACAATGCCCTGGTTTTCTTCATGTACTCAGCTGCTGTGTTTTGTCCCTGTGTCGTGACTAGAGAGAATGGAGCAATCACTGAAAAGGGACCAGTCCCCTTTGTCCCTCACTGTCATACCACTTCTTTTCTCAGCGTTCATTAAGCGACAAGAAGCCACTTGCCCAAGGACAGCAAGTGTAACTCTTGTCTTTTTTTTTGCTTTAAAGCCCATTTATACTGAACTCATATCACAGGCACTTTTTAGTCATTTCACTAAACAGATATTTAGACCTGGAGACACAGTGGCACAGTGATGCCTCACAGCTCCAGGGTTCAAACCTAATTCTGGCCATCGGACGCATATATAATGAGAAGAGTGCTGAACCTGTGCGAACACCACAGACAAAAGTAGTAACCAAAAAGAAGTTGTTATATATCCTGTGAAAGTCCTATAACTTGTATAAGACTCAAAACAAACCAATACTTCCCCTTGAAGGTAGCTATGATGTACAACAGGAGAAAATGTGACCCACATTCTAGATATTCCACCATCCTACAGTAGGGAACCAAAAAAAAATGGCAAAACAAAAAAAAAAGTTTGTTCATTGTCATCATGTTTTTAGATGAATTCTGATGCAACTTTAGCTGGCCCAGCTTCCACTGTCCCCTGCATATGTCAACAATGCAGGCTGTAGTTGTAGATTATTATTAATACTACTTTTCGATTAGTTTTTCAGTCTATAATAGAACTTTGTGATCTCTACTTCTACATAAAACCATAAAAATATTTTTCCCAAAATATATAGAAATATATAAAATATGTTTATTCTATCCTAACCTATGCTTTCTTCCTGTAGAGTGTGAGGTAAATAAGAAGCCAGATTTTTAACATAGTAAATGTCATGCTTTAAGGGTTTTTTTTTTTTTGCCATAGCGAAACAGGTATAAGCCGAAACAGATCCTGTGTGTAAACCAACTGTCAAATTCTTTGCAAGTCACACACACCCTTGTTGACACTGTAGAGAAGTCATCTTGTCTCCAGCACTTGGTGTTTTTGGGTTGTCTGTCTTTCTGTATGTCTGTGTGTTTGTATGTCTGAGATAATTGTTAGTTTGAAGTGTCAAGAAAAAAATTATGAATATTTGTAGTAAATAAATGGGGTTATCGTTGTAACCAGCAGATGAACTGATTCGATTTTGGAATGGAGCAAAACAGTATCATGGTTAATTGTCTAAAATTTTACTTTAATTGCCTCCTCCATGTTAATGTTCAGAAACTCAAGGCCCATTTTTATTGCTAGATACGATTGTTGCCATCAGCCTGGTGACATGTTGGTCCAAGTGTCTGTGTCCGTGCATCTGTTCAAGACTCAGACATTGGTCTGACAGTTCAAGAGCATGTGTTTGAATGTTTTTAGGGTTTACATGGAATTATTATAATAACCAGCAGATGAACCGATTAGATTTTAGAATTCATCCAAATGGGATAAAAGTTACAACAAAGTCAAATGCCTAAAATATTTTTTCTTCAATAGCTTTTTTCTGTTTGTCATACAAGGATGTTAGAAGCATGGATGTTGTCACTAGCACAATATCTCAAGAATGAGTGGTTGAATGCAGGATGGATTTATATGGAAATCATTCTAACCTGCAAATGAACTGATTAGATTTTGGAATGGACCTAAATTGGGTTAAGGTCACATCAATGTCAAATGTCCTCGAGGTCGAAGGTTTTTCCTCAGTAGCTTCTTTCATGTTTAAAATCAATTTTATGGGGATCTCTAGCAATCAAGTTAAGAACAAGAACATCTAGACTTGTATTTGGTAGTAGAGACATCCTTGAATGGTGAATGTTCATCCAAAACACAGGTATTAACCAGATGAAATATAAATGAATAGGGATAAGCTAGAGTATGGTATATGTAGCATAAAATGTCCACAGTTCCTGCATGAGTTGAACTTATCTCTGTTTGCTGCAGTGCTGATTTCCTGATTCAGAGCTTTACTGTGCGCTGTGTAGGTGGTGCCACCTGTTGTGCCCCCCAAGCTGTAGCTCTCAGGCCAGACCAGAAAGGTCTCTACAGCCAGCTTTTTCCCCCAACAGTGCTACGCTAGTAATGTGCTTATCTTTTCTATTTGTTTATACCCGTATAGAAGAATGCCCCCCCTTTAACATTTCTGACATTTCTGTTTATCTTTGTTAAGAATCACTGTGCTAAGATCAGCAACCGTGTCCAGAAGTGGCTTATGAAGCTTCACTTGAAAGTAAAAAAATGCGCGTGTTGTATTGTCAGAGCACATTTTTATGTTTGCAACAGAGTACTGTTAATATTAAAGCCATTATTGCCACTATATATTGTGGTAACATTGTGTTGTGTGTATAAAAGGGTACATTGAAAACCGCAGCAACAACCATTTTAAAATGCACATCTGCTCATGTCATCTCTGCTTTCTAGAGAAATTGTGAATGAGCAATTGTTACATGTTTGCATATTTGTATATTTAATATAAATTCGATTCATTCTGGTAAACTACTTTATGTTGTGTGAGATATCACCAAGTCTGGCGTCTTGTTTGTGGCTCTCTGGGATTCTGTGTTTGAGGCTTACATTCTGCTGCTGGCCGTGGAAATGGTTTCCTGTGTACTGTGTACTGTGTATAGTGTACTGTGATTACATCTGTTATCTGTTATCTTGAGCAGATAGTCTGGATGGCTGGGTATGTGTGAGTAGAGAATGATAAGCAACAGTGGCTTATTGAGGAAGAAAGAAAGAGCTCAGCACTATGACTTTCTAGAACTGAGATAATCTTCAGTGATTATCAAAAAAATGGCTGTTGTTGGATTAAAAGTGTGGCTTTTGGTTTTCCGTGCTCTGAAAGACCGGAATGGTCAGTGTATTAAGCAAACAGAGAGGAAACACATACAGTAGACAGAAGCACAGTGCTCAACACAACACAATTGATCCTGCAATTGAAAGCTACTTACTGTATCCATGCTAAGCTCTTCTGCCTCCCCCTATCTTCTTCTCTATCCTTCCTAAACTACTCTCTTCCCTCCCTCTGTCGGTGCCCTTCTTTGGCAGTGCTGGATGACTCCTATTGTGTTAGGCACACTCTGGCCCCTCAGACAGACCTCCTCCCTCTTACTGTCTCAATCCTTGCCATGGAGTTCATTCAGCTCAGTTTGTCCTCGAAGCCAAAGCAGGCATATCCTCCATACTCCTTACTACCAACTTGTCTATCTCCACATCTTCTTCCTCAGAGGAGATGCAGGCTCATTGGGAGCCAACAGGGAGTGACCTGGCTCCTCTTCGAGCTAGAAATCAGGAACGGAAGCGTCAGGAATTGCTGGCTCTAGCACTTGGGCTAAGGCTAGGGGTTAAAAACACACTGTTCTGGAAGCCAATAAAACTCTTGGCTTGTCCACAGATCTCTAACTCACCACTGGGCAGATGCAGCGCTCTGAAGGACGGGTCCGAGAAGCAGTGCAACTACGACAAGTTGCATAATTTTAAGGTAAGCACTAAGGAAATACACGGTTGTAACTTTAATATTAACGCTGCATGGCTTTATACTGTGGATACTACAAATGGGTTAGCTATACCTGTGGTCAGTGAATTATTGTGTCCTCTACTACACCTAATTGATGAACTAATGAACAGCAGTAGTGATGAGAATTGATTTCCATTAGAACAGGAAGAAGGGATATTCTGCTGAAAAGTCTGTAATTTGCTGTCATTTTTAAATTGTACGTTTTAGCAACACTTACTATTTGTAAACCAACTTATTTCATGCTGCCTGCTAGCAAATAGGATATCATGTGCTATTCTTGACACTCCCTTATATAGTACATACACTGTGTTTAAACATAGTCATCATAATGACGCTCAATGTATTATAATTGTGCTGTAATAATACATCATTAGTTCATACTGTACATAAATGTTGTTTTTTGGCTTGTACGTCTTGCATCTTTTTTCCTTTTTTTAAATTGACATCAGATTCTCAGAACATGGTTTCAGTTCCTTGAATCAATGTCACATGTAAAAGAAATAATAACTTTGCACCCAAATGTTAACATTTATTAAGCAGACAGAATATGCAAAAGTAGATGCTTTCATTTCAAATCTGAATTGGTACAGTAGCAGCAGCAGCAGGGAGCTTTGCATGTTCTCCTCGTGTCCTCATGGGATTACTCAGTGTTCTCTGGGTGTTCTACCAATTATAATAATCACAGCAGTAGGCAAATTGGCCTTATTAAATGTCCCCATATCTGTGTGACTATAATTTTAATAATTTTTATATATTTATAAAATTATAATATATAGCCATATAATTTAAATCAATAGTGATGTCTTGCTATGGCCATTTAAATTACTAAAAACTAAACAACCTTTTTGTATATTTTTCTATAATAACGTGAAAGTATGTGAAACATCTTTTGTTGTCTTTTGCATAGGTACACACATTCAGAGGCCCGCACTGGTGTGAATACTGTGCCAACTTCATGTGGGGTCTCATTGCTCAGGGTGTACGCTGCTCAGGTAACACAGTCATCTACATA
Source organism: Tachysurus vachellii (assembly GCF_030014155.1). NCBI lineage: Eukaryota > Metazoa > Chordata > Actinopteri > Siluriformes > Bagridae > Tachysurus > Tachysurus vachellii. Next base: position 22,317,271 of record NC_083464.1, on the reverse strand, counting down.
CCACACAGTACCAAATGAAATGCTTTTAAAACCAGAACAGATGTGTCTGTCAAGTACAGATAAATCATTTATATCAAAATGTTGTCAAGGGAGTAGAATAAGAAGCTCTGAAGTCTTGTTCTGTTAACTGTTGCAGCTTGCCTCAGTCCACTGACTCAAACCTGTGCAGAAACAGTAGGCAAGTCTCATGCTAATCAAAGCTGTAACCATGCCATTGCAATGCGGCTCTATCGCATTCTTGACTGACACCTGGTTTGGACCAGTTCCTCTTATGGTTTACTTGGAACTATTTATAGTGGCATGCACACTGTGTGTCCAAGACAGGCGTGGGAGCAACACACCCATGTGTCGCACAGAAACAGAACTGTATCCATACACAATAAAAACTGTTGCAATCCACACACGTATACAATGTCCATTGAGGGTTAATGCTTGGCCACACCTTAATATAAACCTAACATTAACCTTAGTAACCAATAAGCTTTATAATTATTGCAAAATACAGTTTTTCTTTTTGGGACCAGCAAAATCACAGCTGTCAGATTTGTCTCTTCTTGTATGTAGTGTTAATTTCGTCACCTATTTTTAATTTAGTCTTAGTCTTAGTCTTGTGCCAAATGTCCTTGTTAGTTTAAGTCATATTTAGTCATTCACATATCTTTTTTTGTTAGTCAAGTTTTAGTCGACTAAAAGTCTCGTCATTTTAGTCTAGTTTTAGTCAAAAGAAAACTCAAGGTATCTTAAAGTTTTAGTCGACTAAAAGTCTTTTAATTTTAGTCTAGTTTTAGTCAAAAAATTGTAGTCTTTTTTTTTTTTAAATAACACATTATTACTGAGATTATTACTGATAAACATTTCAGTAAAAAAAAAGTGTCACATATGTTTCACTCGAACTTGACGGCACATCACATTTTTTACTTTATTGATACTGCTTTTAATCGTAATGCAAACACCGGTCATTGGGACATAAGCTGTCATGTACAATAAAAGAGCCTGCGCAGCGACAGGAAATATAATTTAACACAAAAAGCCTGACTAGACGGTGGACTTGCGCTCAGGATTTGTTTTTTTTTTTGAGCGGCGTGTGGACGAATTGTTTCTATGCACACACTAAACAACACGAAGCCGCGAACTCGTTCTGAATATTTTAAAGGCGTAACAGCTGATGAAAAAGCAGAGACAATTGTAGACGAAAATGAAGAGAGATTTTATCTTAGTTTTTATTTTATACAAAACATTTTCGCCTCGTCTTTTTTTGTCAACAATAATGCATGTTAATTTAGTCTTAGTCAGCGTTTTTGGACAGTGGTGCAGTCTTGTCATCGTCTCGTCTTGTTGACGAACATATTTCGTCTCGTCTCGTCTGACGAAATTAACATTACTTGTATGTAAAGACATCTTTACAAAGCTTGTCCAACTCAGCACAGTATGGGTGCACAGATATCTCACAGATTGATCTCACAAGCTCACACTTACAAAAGCCTTGAATTAATGTTGTTAAATCTTATTCTTATGTTCTAAAAGTTGCAGTGGTTTATGTTAATACGGCACAATTTCAGTTTTTTGGACACAGACTAGTCCCAAAGTTTTCTACTCCCAAGGGCGAGAATTCTTGTCAACAGACTTGGAAATGGACAAATTAGAAATGAGAGAAAGCTTTGGTTTTTTCTTTCCTCTGCTTTACTTCATGGCCATGATGGATGGAGGACAGAAAGACAGACATGTGCCTATAGTGTTCTAGTCTTTCACACAGGACACACAGTCAACACACCCATTTACAGGTGAAGGTTCACACAGGATCACACTCAGTCAATTTACATGTGTATTAATAATAATAATAATAATAATAATAATAATAATAATAATAATGTTGATCACATGGATCTGGACACCATTCGCACAGTCACTTCATAATAAAGGCTATACATACACAAACCCATTGTTCACTGGAGACAGATTGTCTGCATACACTGTTTTGACATTTTCATGCTCTTTTGACCTTTGATCCTTTGTAGACTGTGGACTGAACGTGCATAAGCAATGCTCAAAACTGGTGCCCAGCGACTGTCAGCCAGACCTGCGGCGTATCAAGAAGGTTTTTAGCTGTGACCTCACCACGCTGGTTAAAGCTCACAATACATCACGGCCTATGGTCGTAGACATGTGCATCAGAGAAATAGAGCAAAGAGGTACTGATGTCCTTTAAAGAACAAGCTTGGCTCACCCTGCAAGATGCTAAGATATTGAGTCATACTTTTGTTTACATTTCACTTGGATATACTATAATACCATACTGAATATACAGTAATAAGTATATTGCATCATTTGCGTCACGGTTTGTGTTGTATATCACATTGTTTGCGTCACGGTTTGTGTTACAGTACGTTGTTTGTGTTTGTCTGGTAAATTGATGGCGTGACTTCCTACAAAATGAATTCAGTAGAATCATGTGGTAGTGTAAATTAATTTCCTTACAAATTAAACCTTGTGTTCTCTTTAATTTAAATTGAAATTACAATAAGGATGTTTTTTCTTGTTAAGGACTGAAGTCAGAAGGGCTCTACAGAGTGTCTGGTTTTACAGAACATATAGAAGATGTGAGGCTGTCCTTTGACAGAGGTAGGTGAGCAAACAGTCATAAAAGCCTGGCCTTAACCTTTGCACTGGTATCTAATTTGGGATCAGCAGTATTTTGTGGGCTGTTTTAGCAAATCTCTTTCAGTGAAATACACAGGTGACAATGATTTTCCTCCACAGACGGTGAAAAGGCAGATATCAGTGCAAATGCATATCCAGACATCAACACCATTACAGGAGCTTTGAAACTCTATCTGAGGGATCTGCCCATCCCTGTCATCACATATGACGTCTATACCAAATTCATACAGGCAGCCAGTAAGAGCTCTTAAGACAACGTCAAAAAAGATTAAACAACTGACCCTACTGTTTGTTCAGTGTGAACGAATTCAATACAACACAGCCATAATTTCAATAAAGGCTTAAATAGATTTCTACCTAATAATAAGCATTTCAATAAAAACTCAAAACCAGTTTCTGCAAAGGCTGTGTATGGAGAGTTTAAATAAAAATGTAATTAGTAACAGTGAAAATGCTCATTAGGAATAGATGTTAAAGATGTGTACTATTGTAAATTAATATTTTTTAATTAATTTAAAACTTTACATTTTTTTATTTAAATATTTGTTTATTTATTTTTATTCTTTTTCTATATTTCTGCAAAGCTGCTTTGAGACAACGTGAATCGTTAAAAGCGCTATACAAATATGTTTAATTGGATTGATTTGAAAAAAATTAAATGTGCGTAGGTTTACATAATATGATTTTGTACAGAAATAAACGACCCTGACACCAGGCTAGAAGCAATCCATGATGGCCTGCTGCAGCTTCCTCCTGCTCACTATGAGACTCTTCGCTACCTGATGACTCATTTAAAGAGGTGAGAACCATCTCCTTGACCTCAGGTTTTAAATCTTCCAAATTTTCAGGGTGCTAACACTGTTTTGTGTGATGTGAACATTGGTAAAATTTTGCAAGTCTGATATAAAATGAGTCAGGTCACTGCTGTCTTTCAGTGTGAGATGTTTTTATCTCAGCTGGGATAACTTTACACAGGATTTTATTGGTTGAATATAACAGCTTAGAGGCTTATTTAGAGGCTTATGAACAAGTATTTGGGGCATCTGAAAGGCGGAAATGGGTTTGATATCAGCATTTAGGTTGAAAAAAAAATGTTTTTGGTTTTGTAAGGAAATTCTTTCCATTAATATTATAGATATAAACAGAAATATGTAAAAAGCACTGAGTCATAAACATTACTGTGGAGTGTAGCATGGCATAGAAATGTACAGAAACCCTAAAACAGGAGGAACCAACTTCATAAATACTATTAACTGTGTATCTAATATCCATTTATCATCTACAGATATAAAGTTGACAAATAACTTATTTTAGCACTGTACATTCTGTCTGGCTGTCAGTAAAAAGTACATGGCCTGCATCCATGCCTGTCTTTGCAAGGGACGTGTGGCCTCCTGCTCTCAAAGCTATTTTTCCATTGAATCTTTTCTTGCACAATAACCATAATCATGAATCATATGTAATTTCTCTGTATTGCAGCACACTGTCACATAGAAACATGTCTAAATAGGCACCAAATACTCCCTCTTCAAAAATGTGTGATTACTATTAGAGAATTGAAATGATGAGGCATCTTATGATTATTCCTTGTTTGCTTTTTCATTAGGGTCACGATGTATGAAAAAGACAATCTTATGAATGCAGAGAACCTTGGGATCGTCTTTGGTCCAACTTTGATGCAGCCACCAGACCAGAACACACTCGCCACCCTCAACGACATGAGGCACCAGAAACTGATCATTCAGCTGTTGATTGAGCATGAAGATATCCTCTTTTAAAGCCATGAACTGTATAGAATTTCCTAAAGAATATGGGGAAGCTGTAAGAGATATTCTTTAAAGAGCTTGTTTTGGTTATAAAAAATAATGATAAAAAAAATTGGTAACTGAAAATTGGTCCACCAATAGTAGATTATAAGATCAGGAAAAATGGGCACTACTGTAGGCCTGATCTTAAGGCAAGATAGCTGTCTTGATCCTGTATCATTGCCCTTAAAACTTTTTATTTAATTTGATCTGGTGCAGAACAAATCATGAGATGAATAATGATGATAAAATATCAATTCTGATTATATATAAGGTGTTTGTATGGTACAGAAAAACTGACTGACTGACTGACTTCAATGGTTAGTATGTTGCACTGATAATGGTTTAATATTTCACATCGGTTTAATGTTTCGCGTTAATGGGTTAAAAATCGTGTTCCGTCTTTGTGGTGTGTATATGTACACGTTTGTAATGTGTTTTACAATACAAGACCCAACAGGAAGCACTTTTTTTTTCTTTTACAAAGATTGTAAATATTTTGATCTGTATTTTTTCTGAATTTGGTGTTGACCATTTTAAACGTCATCTCCATTCCTTTTTCCTTTTCTTAAGGAAAGGGTACTGATGCCATTCAGTGAGTTTGTTGTGCTTGTGTATATATTATCATGGCTTATTATTGTAAATTATGATACTGACGAGGAACATTTTGACCATCTCAAACTGTGATGTAGACATGTGAGCCAGTGCACACGGATGAAAGCAGTGGATGGTGCCATACCTCATAATCAGGCCATTTATGAAAGAAATAATCGTCTCTATCTGATGCTTTTGTCTCTGTATGATGAATTTACTCATTTGATATGAGAACTTTCTAAAAATGTGTTTTATTAAAAAATATTTTCTGTGCAGGATGAAATTATGACTGTAATTTATCAAATTTATTAAATTACTTAAATCTGATTTACCGATTTTAAGCATGTTTTCTTTCTCTCGCTCTCTTAAAATAAAAAAATAATTAAATATATTTGAGGTTATTTTTTGTGACTGCAGAACAGCGTGTATAGCGGGTAAAAAACCAAATGCGTTTCCATTTTTGATGCTAATTCTTTCCACATCTTGTGTTACTGGCATCAGAATTATGTTGTTAATAATTGCAGATTCAACTTGGTGTTAGTTGTTCAGTGTTCAACTCTGACTTACATTCTGTTTCATAACAGGGGTGTGATGACGCACCTGCTTTATACCAGCTGGTTATGTTAGCAGGTGAAACTGCTAATTCTGAGAGGGTGAGATTAAAAAAGGTGAAACCAGTTTTTTGTGGTGGGAAGTGCTGCCAGCGTCAACAGACCAATGACAATGACGGTGGGAAGTCCTTGTCCTACTTTACAAAGGTGTGCTGGCTTAAAGAAAACTTATTATCAGTAGATTCTTTGCTTGTGTAACATAGTTGTCTTATAGCTATATATATTATACTGAACTCTATAGTCTGAAGTGTATATACAGTATATATATATACTATACTGTATAGTCTGGAGTAGCTGATAGCAGGGTGCAAATTATTGCTAGTAAAAGGAGGAAAAATTGTGTTTTAGTTTTCCGGAGTCAGGTGCTGTGACAAATTCTGACATTACTACAAATATTTAACTGATTTTTTCGCTGTTGGTAAGTTTATTATTATTATTATTATTATTATTATTTTTAATTTATTTTAAATATACACTCTTGAAAAATGTCTTTAGGTGGCTAACAGGTCCATAAAACCCTGTCAAAGTTTTAAATGGTTCAATATAGATCAGTGAATATCCTGAAGTAGTGTTGACTTTTTGGACTTTTTGGTTACCCAGTTCCAAAACTATTAACAACCTTTTATTGTGTGTTGATAATCAAGTTAATAAGCAAGTATTACCGGATGTCTAATCACTGTTTGGTGTTATAAGGTGAAGTGAATACTCAGATGGCTGAGAGGATTCCCTGGTGGAAGGCCTTCTCTGGGAGGGTGCTGAGCAACATCCTTAAAGACGCTGCTGTTCAACAAGATCAAGGCTCAGACAGCAAAACCTCAGGCTTCCAGAGTGATGGATTTGACGTCTCACAGCTGGAACCTGCCTTAATCGAGAACACGTTCAGCCGCAACCTTTCCGTCTCACGCTCAGGCCGCTACAAGGAAAAACGCAAGGTCCGAGCCACTCTGCCAACCAACAAGAACCTTTACGAAAGCAACACAGCCGTGGCCAAGTAGGCATGCTAAAATCCTAACATCCACCACAGACACTGATTACAAAGGATCTCTTTGGTCAGTCAGTGATGTTAATGCTGCTTACAGTGGCTGAAGCTAACACAGTGAGCGTTCAAACAATGCAAACAATTTAAAACGTATTTTGTTAATTAGGGTTATTAGGGTTAATTACATAGGTTGTTCAGTCAAGCTAAATGCCCTCAGCTCTGAGAACATGTGAATGTTTATTCATAGCTACACTGTATTTTCCTTATCACCAGGAGTGGTAGCTGTTTATGTGGATATAAAACATTTAAGTTGCATAATTGGACTGATTACATTTAAGAGAAGACCTAAAGCTTTAAAGTTTCAGTTTTTCCTGAGACTGAACTGGCTGCACATTTATCCCTAACTTCTGTACAACAACTCATATTTTGTGTGTGTGTGTGTGAGTGCATGCGTGTGTGCTTGTGGGTGGTCCATTATGATGTCTCGTGTTCATGTGGTAAATATTAATACAATGTCTAAGTGTTGTTCTACTGTTTATTTGTGTTTATTCTATTAATATGAAGGGCCACTTATTTATTATCTAAATTGTAAAGTTTCAGTGCTTTTGTAGCTGTTTGTATGAAGGATTTTTACATACATGAGTGAGTTATACATGAATGTAAATGAAACTAAATGTTTTTGTAGTCTGACTTCGTCGAATGATGTACTTTCAAGAGCCATGTAGGGGATATCCCTCTGTCATGCCTGTTCTGAATGGGATCATTTTTGCACTAATGGATTTTGTAGGATTATAACATTAAACATTCGTGTTAAACTTATATTTATACATTTATTATATGGATGTATGACAAGGTCATGCAGTCATAAACCAGTCCACATATTACTTGAGTGTTGTTTATAAGGACTTCTACTTTAAAGACACATTGTGTGTAATGGCAGGTTGTGTAACGTTTAGAAATGGATGGAATGTTATGTTTAAAAGCCGAAATAGAAGTTCGCTGTAGACGAGATCATACTGATGCTTTACTATCATCTTGTTTATCACTGTTATCAGTAGATCACTGTTTCCTTCCCATTTTCACTGAGGCTGACAGTAAATAAACTACCAAAGAGTTTTTATTATTACAGAACTTGAGTAATTCATCAAAATACACTCAATATCACTTCCTCTGATTTTTGCCTAGCCTTATTGTTGGGGGTAAAGTTAAATGGACATTTTTTTATCATTATCTTCACTGGTACAGCATCATGTTAACAACTGAAGATTTCTACTGTTAGACTAATTTATCATATAATTCCTATGAAAATTAAATGATAAAAGCTGTTGTTTTTCATGCAGCCCAATATGGAAATACATTACACTTGAAATCTTCCCACAGTTCTATATTTTCAGAGACAATGAAAATGTTTGTCATCCCTATTAAAATTGAATTCCATCTAAACCTGCAGTGTGTAAGTTTATTTATTAATTTTTAATAATTCATAGAAGTTATTCTATTTGTATAATTTTATTATATTCTAAAATATTTTCTTGCTGCAAGTTACCTCAACAGCTATTGGTATGAAGGTGTGTGAAAGCTATTGGCAAAAAATTGTTGGGAAAATACATATTAGAATTTTCCAAAAGCATTGGATCAAAGTTAAAATGTAAAACAAGACTTAACACATTTAGATAAATAGTCTCTGTTCAGATGACAATGCATGAGTAAGGAAAAGCAAGCGGAGGTATTAGATTTGTTCACACCCTCTGTTGAAATACAAAGCTTGTGGTAGAAAAAAAATCCATCACTGGCTGAACTGGTCAAACTTGTAGACCATCTTTGCTATAACTAACGATGGTATTTTTCCTCTTCATTATTACTTGACTTCAATACTCACTGAATGTACAGTATGAGAAGTTATAATTACCTTAATTTTGTGTCAATTAACTTGTTTAAACTGTAGCATTAGTAGAGATTAGAAGAGAACATTCATACATGTTCATTTCTGCCAACAAACTGGCCAACATAATATACCGGTGTGACCAGCTCAACCTGGGTTTAGCACCTGGCTGTTAAATAACTTAGTTAACTTAGTTATTTGGTAGAATACTGAACTTTTCAGCATGGCTAAAGCAATCTAAACTTAATACTCAAACACTAGCCATATAACTCAGAGCTGGTAAACACCATGTTAGCATATTACATAACTAGTCGTTGGGGGAAGTCGACTCCTAACCCTAAGGTTGTGGGTTCGAGTCTCGGGCCGGCAATACCACGACTGAGGTGCCCTTGAGCAAGGCAAGTGTGTGTTCCGGGTGTGTGTTCACTGTGTGTGTGTGTGTGTGTGTGCGTGTGTTCACTGGTGTGTGTGTGTACACTTTGGATGGGTTAAATGCAGAGAACGAATTCTGAGTATGGGTCACCATACTTAGCTGTATGTCACTTCACTTTCACTTCAACTACTTATTAACTTGAGGTATGACTTCAGTTTCACTTAGTAAACATCTTTAACAGACTCAGACAATTAGATCCTCAGATTTGGGCTGCAGATACTGTTTTTTAATAGTATGTCTACCATCTGGGGATTGGATTAGTATCATTAATTTTTACTAAAATGTGTATTACTACAATGAGAGTGTGTGTGTGCCCTGCGATGGGTTGGCACTCCGTCCAGGGTGTATCCTGCCTTGATGCCCGATGACGCCTGAGATAGGCACAGGCTCCCCGTGACCCGAGGTAGTTCGGATAAGCGGTAGAAGATGAATGAATGAATGAATATCAGCTTATAGTTGAATCTATTCCAAAAAAGGGGGAAACACCAAAATCTCCAACATATTACCATTAGTAACTTTACATATTTGTGTACAGTTTGTAAATCAATCCAACAATACACTGTGTTGTTTACAGGGTTTTAGAAAGTGAGAGGATGCCTGAGGAATGGAGAAGGAGTGTGTTAGTGCCGATCTTTAAGAATAAGGGTGACGTGCAGAGTTGCAGCAATTATAGGGGGATAAAGTTGATGAGCCATACAATGAAGTTGTGGGAAAGAGTAGTGGAAGCTAGGTTAAGGAAGGTGGTGGAAATTTGTGAGCAGCAGTATGGCTTCATGCCCAGAAAGAGCACAACAGATGCAATTTTTGCTCTGAGAATGTTGATGGAGAAGTATAGGGATGGTCAGAGGGAGTTGCACTGTGTGTTTGTAGACTTAGAGAAAGCGTATGACAGGGTGCCAAGAGAAGAGCTGTGGTACTGTATGAGGAAGTCAGGAGTAGCAGAGAAGTATGTCAGAGTGGTGCAGGACATGTATGAGAGGAGCAGGACAGTGGTGAGGTGTGCTGTAGGTCAGACAGAGGAGTTCACAGTGGAGGTGGGACTGCATCAGGGATCGGCTCTGAGCCCCTTCCTGTTTGCTATAGTGATGGACCAGTTGTCAGAGGAGGTCAGACAGGAGTCTCCTTGGACGATGATGTTTGCAGATGACATTGTGATCTGTAGTGAGAGCAGGGAGCAGGTGGAGGAAAACCTGGAGAGGTGGAGGTTTGCGTTGGAGAGAAGAGGAATGAAAGTCAGTCGTAGTAAGACTGAGTACATGTGTGAATGAAAGGGAGGGAAGTGGAGCAGTAAGGTTACAGGGTGAAGAGGTGAAGAAGGTACAGGAGTTTAAGTACTTGGGGTCAACAGTCCAGAGTAATGGAGAGAGTGGGAAAGAGGTAAAGAAGCGAGTGCAGGCAGGTCGGAGTGGGTGGAGAAAGGTGTCAGGAGTTCTGTGTGATAGGAAAATATCAGCAAGAATCAAGGGGAAGGTGTACAGGACAGTGGTGAGACCGGCCGTGCTGTATGATTTAGAGACAGTGTCACTGAAGAAGAGACAGGAGTCAGAGCTTGAGGTAGCCGAACTGAAGATGAGGTTCTCTTTGGGTGTGACAAGATTGGACAGGATTAGGAACGAGTACATCAGAGGGACAGCCCATGTTGGACGTTTGGGGGACAAAGTTAGGGAGGCAAGATTAAGATGGTTTGGACATGTTCAGAGGAGGGAGAGTGAGTATATTGGTAGGAGAATGTTGGACATGGAGCTGCCAGGCAGGAGGCAAAGAGGAAGGCCAAAGAGGAGGTATATGGATGTAATTAATGAGGATTCAAAGCTAGTGGGTGCAAGTGTTGAGGATGCAGAAGATAGGGATAGGTGGAGATAGATGATTCGCTGTGGCGACCCCTGAAGGGAAAAGCCGAAAGAAGACACTGTGTTGTTTATTTACTGATTTAAAAGCACCCCCTGCTGGTAGTGTCTGAGATTACAGCTTTCTACATGATGGTCTTCTTCAGCAGGTAACTGATTTAGTGTCTTATGACTGTTAGTGCAACCCTAATTCTATTTGTCTCTGTAGCGTTTCTGATTAAATCTGATTATTTGCTACAACCTTCACATTTATTTGTGGGTCTTTGTGTGTTTGTAGAACTCTCCACTGTGGGACGAATAAGGTTATATCTTATCTTATAATCATGTCCTCTATTCCCTATGGTTAATGATCCAGATCTTTAATGGCTCCATTCATCCAACAATCCTTCAGTTGTGTCTGGTCATTTTAGAGGGTAATTAATTTAAACGACAAAATCCATTGTAAAAGTACTGCTTAAGTTCTCTTCCCTTAAATGTACACAGATAAACATAAAAAAAAAAAAAAAAACACTTTATGCAAGTTAATACCAGTCTGAAGTATGCAACGTGTTGAAAAACAGTAACATGTACTGTACAGCTTTATTTTAAACATCTTCTAAATGTGCCATATCTCAGTTAAAGGCACAATTTCACAGTTCTTGGAGTGTACTTGAGATCATGGTTGACTTTGATAGATCTTTTGAGACAAAAAGTATTTTTGTGTCATTTTCAAGAAGAAATTCAGCAGGCCTTAACACTTAACTGCTCCCAGATGCTTGTTTACATGAACTGTAACAGCAATCATCATTTTCAGATACTGAAGGCTGTCATATATAAATGTAAACCAATACTAACAGGCTGTATACAACATCTCTTTTAACACTGATCATTGCTAATGGCAAGAGAGTAACTTATTTCTTTTATAATTCATCATGTTGGTATGTGAATTCTCGCGCAGATATAAAGCCATCCTCATCATCATCCTCCTGTTGAAAGATGTCTTCTACCATAGTTTCATGATGAGTGTCATTGGGAGGGTATCCATGTCTCTCAAACTCTTTACGCAGATACTCTTTAACCTGAGACAGAATTACAAAATCATGCATTAAGGTTAGTAGCAGTTTTAATTTTAGTTTATCACCTTTAAAGGTTTAATTAAAGATACAGAATGATGACAAGTTTGCAGGTATGTAAAGTTTAAAAAATGTACAAGACAAGCCTTCTTATTTTGCTTAGTACACACCTCAGACTTGGAGAGCTTCCAGTCATCATTTAGGTCCATTTCCTGAAATGACTCATGCGACCTGGGGCCATTCCTGATCTCTATGAGTTCTATGTCAAAGATCAGGGAGCTCTCTGGTGGGATCTTTCCTGAAGCAGAGCAGAGGCATGCAAATAACAAAATGGGCCTTCACTTAAAGTCAATTTAAAGAAAAAGCACAAGCATGTAGTAAAAGCTCACCTTTGCCTTCCTTGCCGTATGCCAGAGATGGTGGGATGGTCAGCTTTCTTTTCTCGCCTGTGCACATGTTTTGAAGTCCCTTGTCCCATCCTTTGATCACCTCCCGGATCCCCAGGGTAAACCATACTGGGTGTTTATCACCCTCTTGACGGCTATTCGTTCAAAATATATAAATACATTACAATTAAAGAAAACTTATTATCAGTAGATTCTTTAGTTGTGTAACATAGTATATATTATTGTCATAGCTATATATATTATACTGAACGCTGTAGTCTGAAGTATATATACTGTATAGTCTATACTGTATAGTCTGGGGTAGCTGCTAGCATAGGCCATGACTGTTCATGGTGTGGTTACATCCAGCCACACACACTTCTCTTACAGTTACTAAAGATATTCAGCAGCCTCTGAATTGCAAGGGGAGGCAATATATACTGTATATACATAGTTTCATGATGAGTGTCATTGATACTCGTTATGCAGTGTGTATCCATAAATGATCAAAAACATTTAAGCCTTTTTGACCTAGTGGTGATAAGAGTTTTGAAGAACATCACTGGGGACAATGAAACACATTATATATTCTGTACATGTACTTTATATCGCAGAGTCTGAGACCACATTTATCTGTGATTTTTTAAAAACATAGGAAATAAATAGGGTTTCTTTTATTTCTTTAATTTCTATTTAAATGTAAGCAAATGTGTAATATTGACCATGTTAATTATTAAGTACAACTGCTTTTTCCTCTTCCTCGTGTTTAATCTGTTCGGTCAAAGAATGTGTTCAGATGAATGGGTCAGAAGGTTGGGATGATGACTCAGGATGTGAAAAAGATTGTTCACTGTTCAGAACAAAATCTGTTGACAATGACGGTGTGCAGTGTTTGTTCCACTTCATATATCATGCAACCATGCAATGGAACCATGCAACCGAACCATGGAACCATGCAATGGAACCATGCAATGGAACCATGCATGTTACCTGGAATGAAACATTGTCCCGTTACTCTCCAGAAATCCGTCGTAATGCACCAGAAGCAGATCCCCATATTTGGTTTTTCGATGACACAGAAAAGGTTTGTACAAAACTTCAATTTTCACCTCCGGTTCCGGAAGTTTTGCGCCATGAAGGCACAAAAACAGAGCTGAAAGTAAGCACAGCCAAAATTCCAGCATCATTTCAAACTAAATAATACGTCAGATATCTGTCAATACACTGAGAGCGGGATGTTCTCTAGTTTGTTATGCAGAAAAAGTAACAAAACGTCTGAATTCCAGCGGAATCCAGTCTGAATCCCCCCTCGACTACGTGGCATCCAATTTCTACACTCCCAAACATCCCCACGTGAAAAAAACCAGCCAATTTCTAGATGTTAGTGCTATTGGTGGAAGTGGATGAAAAACACGCCTTAAAAAAAGAATACATTTATCTCATTGGATGCCAGCTAGGGTAAAGACATGCCCATATAAATACACCTCAACCAATCAGGAAGAGCTTCGAGGAGAACATAATCTATGACGTCACGCAAACTGACTGAACACGTGTGATCACGTGGAGCGGGATTCACGAACCGTTGGACGTTCGTCGTGTCTAATCACTAGACGTCAAGTTACGACAATTCGTAGTCATCAGTTCTCAGTATTTTGAAGTGAACAAGTGATGAATTGTGAAGAAAGGAGTCGCCATGGAGGGAGTTCTTTATAAATGGACCAATTATATAAGTGGTACGTAGAAGCTCGTTTTTAACTGATATCAAAATGTACGTGTAGTTTTATTGAGTGGACTTTTTAAGGTGAGGAGAGTAAGACAATCACTGAGAAACTGAGGTGGACTGTAGGCTTGTTCGTGCTGATAACTTTATAAATATAACCGGACAGATGATCTTTGTTTTATTTAATGTTATATAATTTATCTTTCCTGTTGTTCCTCCAGTTGTGTAAAGTGTCTGTACAGAGTAACGCTACAGCGGTGTGTTTTGGTTTTACTGTAGTTGGATAACTAGAGTTAGTTGGCTAGCTAATTGTGGCTAGCTAGTGGTGGCTAGCTAGAGTTAGTTGGCTAGCTAGTGTTGGCTAGCTAGTGTTGGCTAGCTAGTGTTGGCTAGCTAGAGTTGGCTAGCTAGAGTTGGCTAGCTAGAGTTGGCTAGCTAGAGTTGGCTAGCTAGAGTTGGCTAGCTAGTGGTGGCTAGCTAGAGTTTGTTGGCTAGCTAGAGTTAGTTGGCTAGCTAGTGGTGGCTAGCTAGAGTTAGTTGGCTAGCTAGTGGTGGCTAGCTAGAGTTAGTTGGCTAGCTAGTGGTGGCTAGCTAGAGTTAGTTGGCTAGCTAGTGGTGGCTAGCTAGAGTTAGTTGGCTAGCTAGTGTTGGCTCGCTAGAGTTAGTTGGCTAGCTAGAGTTAGTTGGCTAGCTAGAGGTAGCTAACTAGCTATTCACAAAACTTTGGAAGGCAGCTCTACTGACTGACTATCGATCAGGCAGCTAAACTCTCAGGTCTGATGGCACTGACTCACTTTTCCATTAGAAGTCAAGTCAAGAAGCTTTTATTGTCCGTTCAAACATATATAGCTGTTGCAGTACACAGTGAAATGAGACAACGTTTCTCCAGGGCCATAGTGCTACATAGAACAAAGTCAGAGCTAAGGACGTAAGTAAGTTAGTCCTAGATACATAAAGTGCACCTGTGCAACCTGGTGTAAACAGTGCAGGACAAAAGACAAAAAAGACAGTGGAGGACAAAAGATACAAGACAATACACAAAAGACAATAAACAGAAACATAACTCAGTTTCAGAAGCTGATGAATAAAACTGAATTGTGCAATAGATATTTAGATATTGGTTTGCCTGCTATTAATAATGGTGTCATTAATGAAAACAGCATTTTGATGAATTAGCATTCATCACCAGTGTCCATTTTATCCTAGTGGAATCTTGACATTACACCATAATGGGACACGACAGACATACACACACACATAATACACACACTATTTTGTATGAAAACGAATTTTGTATGAAAAATTAAATTGTCATTCACATGTTGAGTTCTTTGTCTTTTCAAGGTTGGCAGCCACGCTGGTTTGTGTTAGCTGGAGGTACTCTTTCATATTATGATTCCCAGGAAGATGCCTGGAAAGGATGCAAGGGCAGCATCAAGATTTCAGTCTGTGAAATACAAGGTAAAATGAAACAATAATTTTTTTTATGCTGTGGTGTTTCAAGGTTGGTTGTATGATCGCCTGTGATTTTTGTTGATGTCACTGATATGGTTTTGTAACAGCCACTTTTACCACAGTCACTGTTTATTTTATTGGATTGTTTTTGTTTGTTTTGAAATGTACCCTTTACAGTGCACCCATCAGATTTCACAAGAGTTGATCTGACTATACCAGGAGAACAATACTTTTACCTCAGGGCCATCAATGCAGCAGAGAGACAGAAATGGCTGGTAGCTTTAGGAACTGCCAAAGCCTGTCTGACGGACAACCGGACCAAGAAAGAGAAGGGTAAGTAATACAGCTCTCAGAATATCCTAATCCTTGCCTGCTTTACCTCTTCCTTTCATAAAATTTCTTCTAACTCCTCTTCTTTTTCCTTTAGTGTAAGAATGCTTGTACTCAATAAATGAGGCCATCCTTAAAAATATTCTTGTTTGCCGTAACCCGACCGACCCTGTCAGTTTAGGACCGACTCAAATTTTTTATTTTTTTTTGCTTTAAGTCCGACCGACTTGCCAGTTGGAAATTTGCGTTAAGACGTCACGATATGCTAATTTGTTTAAAGTCATGCCTACATAATCACCATCACCAAAATTGTACTTTTTTTTTTTTTTTTTTACATTGAAACTTGAATAAAAATATAGACCTACCTACCGACCCTTTTTTTTTTTTCTTCTTTTTTTTTTTTTACTGTTACTGCAAACCAAAATATTTTTAAGGATGGCCTGAATACATTAAAATTGTGGTTATTCTTAACAGACCACATCCATTTGCTGACTGAACAGACATTGTTGTGGTTTAATGTGTTTCTCTTTCTCTGCTTAGAAATCCAGGAAAATGCTGAGGCATTGAAAACCAAGATGTCTGAACTGAGGCTATACTGTGACCTTCTTCTTGAACAGGTGAACAAACTCAAGGAGAGTCCTTTGGTTGTGGGGGCAGCCGGCTCGGAAGAGGTGAGTCAGAATTTTCATGGCTTTGATCAAAACAGGTGTTTATTAATCTTCCATGGTACCTAAAAATAGTAATAGGTACCAAATTAAATATTTTAATACATTTACATGCTGGTGCATTTGTGAAACGTCCGGTTGAATGTGTTCTGTGTGGCGTTCAGGCAAGGGAAGATTCAGGTAGTCTGGTGAAGTCCACATGTGCCACATTTCTGAAGACGCTGGAGGAGTGCATGCAGATAGCCAGCCGAACATTCAGTCCAGACCTACAGAACCTCAGCCCAGCAGAGCTGCCATCTGTTGCTGCCATTAAACCTCACAAGGTGTCAGTTTTGTTCTTTTCGTGGATATTTGCCAAATAATTGTTTCCTTTTTTTCTGTTGCTGTGATTTTCTGACTCTGGAATGGAGTTTTACACGTATTCAGTCCTACACACCTCTCAATCAAGCTAAACCACATAGCAAACAAAGCAAAAATAACTATTTCAATCTGAATGGGACCAATAAGTGTAAAAATGCTTGACATGGCTTAGGTCTGAAATTGTCCTTTAACAGCAAATTTTCTAATGCTCTAATGTTTTTTGTTTTTTTTTTTATCTCTGTTTTGAAATTTTTTTTCTTTCTTTTATTCAGATCAAAGCTTCTAACCAAAAAAGTCATCATTTGGAAGAAAAGTAAGATTTATAAAGTAATTTTGGAAATATATGTATGCATACTTTTGGTGGGTAAATGTATCTCTGTTAGCCTTTTTAATAATATATTCTGGGGTATAAAACTAGTACAAAGGGTATTGAACTACCTAACGGAGTGACATCAGGGTCCCATTACTCTATAATGATTGGTTGGGCTGTCTAGTTCTACTGGGTTGGACAGTCAACGGACTGTCTTAATGTCTTAATATCTTAATGTCTGTCTTATTTGCAGACAGAGGCACTCAGTAAATAGCTCATCTATTGCATTACTACCTAAGAATGTGAACTTGTTGCCAGATGGAGAACCCCCTCCATTACCACCAGGAAAAATGGCAGAAACTTCAACAGGTAAGTCACATGCACACTGCGCTCATAATAATATTGGACATTTTCTTTCTTTGTGCAGGTTGTCATTTCATTTGGTAGTGTTTCTAGATCTATGATGATAATGATATGTATTTACAGACTTACAGAAACTTACTGTAACAAGTCTTGCAAGTTTCTTTGTTTTTACGTTGGCCATTTGCATTTTTAATGGGTACACAATGGGTTTCACCCAATCTGCAGCAGAGTTACACAACTCTGTTTTTCAAGTGCTGTACTCTTTGTGCTGTTAGTGCATGTACAGACATCGGTGTATTTGTGGAATAAATCAGTCAGTCTGTTACAGGGGACGGATCCATCAAAGATCCCTGGGGGGAAATAGAAAGGAATGTAAATCTTGTCATTGTAATTCAGCTCCCTTGACTTGCAGCGGCGAGCTCAAACTGCTCCCTTAGTGTAGATGAATTATGAAGGTATCATGGACTTGAATTTGTAGCATGAAAAAATGCTACCATTTTATATTTTACAGAGAACTGTTTAGTGGAGGAACAACGTGAAGCCGAGCTGGACGTACGGAGTGCATCTCACCCAAACATTCAGGATCCTCCCACAGGGGAGGCAGGAGAAGACATGCGTCCAGAAGTAACTCACACATTAGAGAAGCAACAGGAACAGCAACTCACCACCCTGGAAAGCCAACAGGCTGACCCAGATGTGCATGAGCTTGACTCAGAGTGTAAACTGGAAAACGAAGATCAGGTGGAAACATTCTTCAGTAATATGAGCCACAGGTATGAGGAACCTCTGGCGCTATGATTTATAATGAATAAAAATGACACATGCGTGTGTAAGTTCAAGTCGTGGTTACAGAACAAATCATACACCGCATATTTTTTTAGTTGTAGCAATCCGTCCTCTTATTAGGGGATTAGGATTTAAAATATATTTAAGCATTAGTATTAATTTAGCAATAATGAATCCTATTCTCATGAATACTGAAGAGAATGTATTTACACAGTGCTTCTTTAGGCATTAAAAACGAAGAATCCGAATTACAGAGACTTACAACGATCCAAATGTTCATCCTAATATTCGGAAACGAATCATGAAAAAATCGGGTGCTTTATTAGTGTGATTTCACACACAACTTATTTCAGGATGTTCCCTTTAATACTATGTTTGTGGAGACTTTTCTGTTACACGTCTTTTCCTACCTCCGTCGTGCAATAAAAGAATTGTCAGTGAACTAAGAGCTGAAGGTATTACACAATTCCACCATAATACTCTAACAGTAGTAAGGGTGATTTTTATATTTCAAAACGGCTCTTATTATTGCAAGACATTTGTGAATAATGAAAACAAAAAATGTGAACTCCTATACCTCGGCAAATACTGTCCGTTACTGGGAAGTGAGTGATTCAGACCAGCAGCACAGCTTCTTGAACATTCTTTTGATTTATGAAATGGCAAAAAAAAAAAAGACTCGCCCCCACTCATTAATGAGTTTGCTTTGTTGTGTCGTGTTCTTTGTGTTGTCTTTGTAATTTGTGTTCAGCAAATAAACAACTGTTGCTGGAATCTATGGTAATACATTGTCATTTTCTGAATGTTTGTGGCGTTCCTTTTATAGATTTAGTGATATAAGCCTGGAGGACGACAGTGGTATCCCCACACAAGCCTTTTTGGACTCTTGCTATGCTATAGTGCCAGTATTAGGTAGGACATTCTCTCCTTTCACTCTTTCGCCATCAAAAACTTCTTACAATTAAAGGCCATTCCCTCTTGTACAGCTGGCTTTCTTTCTTTTCTTTCATCCTGCACATCCCTTCCATTCCTGAACTAGGAGCTGTGGCTTTACTCGCTCTTTTGGTTGGGGGATCATGCATGTTTTACTGCACATATTGTAGATGGCCCGGTGATTAGCTATGAACACTGGTGGTGTCAGTGTATGAAATTCCTCAAACAGAGCCTCGGGTTGCTTTCTGATCAACCAGTCAGCTTGCTATTGACCTATTCCTTTGCTGTAACAGTGGGTCCATTCCCTGCCTGTCCAGCTGTGGGAGCACGTTCAGTACATATGTAGACATCTTATATGCTAAATACTCAACAGCACAATGATGACTTTTTCTCCTCAGACAAGCTGGGACCAACAGTCTTCGCTCCAGTTAAAATAGATTTTGTGGGCAACATTAAGGTAAGTAGTAACATCGAGCAAACATGCAGAATATTAAAGCAAATTCCACCTTTTTCCTCTTCTTAGATTGAAGCATTGTTTAAGATAGGGTGGCACGGTGGCATAGTAGGTAGTGTTGCCAGCCCGGATGTTCACGTTCTCCCCATGTTTCTGCTCTGTTTAAAAATATGTAGGTAGGAGAACTGGCTACAAAAATTTGTCCCAACTTTGTGAATAAGTGTATGAAAGTTTGGGGAGTTCCTTCTGGGGGGAATTCCAGAAGAAAACCATTCTAAACTGATTGTTCTGCATGTGTTAGTCACATCACTACAGCGGTGACCAGAACAACACGTTATAATTTCAGCTAATGATTTGTTATGGCCACTAGGTGGTCTCAACACAGCGATGATGTTCTGTTAAAGACTGTTACAAGAAAAAGTTCATGAACGATACACTGCGACGTATTGACTGAATAATGTTCATTTAATTATTATGGTCCACATAACTAACATTTTTAACAGTGTAATAGTAACTGTTATATTTGCTGTACAAATTGTTACAAAAGGATAACAGATTTTAATGTATAAACTATACCATGTACTTCACTGAAAAATCCAAAATGAAAGTTTTATTTGTCACATACACGGTCACACAGTACGACGCATGTACTGAAATGATTTGTGCACATTATATGCATGTTGAGTAAAAAATTCTATGAGAAATAGAGGGATGTCGTATCTTCTAGAAAGTGCAGCAGAAGTTACAGTCCGACCCAGACAACTTCCCCACTCTGCAGAGTATTGTGCTCCACGAAGTGCAGATGCAAGTGGCGCAGGTGCGGAACTCGGCCACCGAGGCTCTGCTGTGGCTTAAACGAGGATTAAAATTCCTCAAAGAGTTCCTCTCCGAGGTGGATGCTGGGGAGCAGGACATCCATGCAGCTTTGAGTAAGTGCCAGGACTCCGTGCAAAGCCAGTGGTATTCTACATAATGAAGGCTCTTAATCAGGATTGTCTTTCATTTTTAAAGCCACTGTAGCTAAGTTAAAGTTACTGCTATGTTAGAGAAGATATACAGGAGGAATGAACACCATTTGTCTAAAAAAAATCCAGAGTATTCAATCCAAGATATTCAGTTGGTGTTTTGATGATGATAATGTAGCACACCGTCTAACACGCATTCCAAATTTTCCCATAGTTTGTCAGTTAGGAAAAGATCTGGTAATTGTGAAGACCATATCATATATATGTAGCATTACTTGTAGTCATCCTTGCAGGGACCACTACAAGTTAAGGACAGAAATGTGAAATATGGAATAGTGTTCAGTGAGAGTAATTTTGGGTTAATTTACAGCTAACTTTTCTGACTGTACGTCTTGGTGTCGAGTCTAACTGTAGCCTTAACTGATCAGGATTTCAATGTGCTTTACATTGTGGTGAATATATTGTATAGAAGGAAGCAGAAAAATGAAGCTCGAATGTATAGGCTACGATTTCTACTGTGTAGTTTATTCTTTTGTTTCTATAATGCTTGCTATTTAATCCTTATTGTGGTGCTAATAACAAACTGTAATGCTTCTTTTCACAGACAATGCCTATGGAAAGACATTACGCCAGTATCACGGATGGGTGGTGCGTGGAGTCTTTGCTGTAAGTCTTACACCTTCTACTTCTTTTTTTACTTACACATATACAAACCTTACCCCTGACTGGTATGTGTGTGTTTACAGCTGGCACTGAGGGCTGCTCCTTCCTATGATGGCTTCATGGCAGCATTGGTGTGCCATGAGGGAGATGAGCTGAGGGAGAGTTTTATGTCAGGAATGCACCGTGATCTTGCCGTCTACCTGCCAGCCATGGAGAAGCAGCTGGCCATCCTGGATGCTCTGTATGAGGAGTATGGATTGGAGTCAGATGAGGTGGTGTGAGACATTTGCAGATAAAGACAGAACTCACTCTCTGGCTGCAGTGAGTGTACTGTAGTGTGTTCGAGCTTGATTAATGAATACTGTTACTGCTGAAGGCAGACTTGGTCTGTATGGGCAGATGAAGCATTGTGGCACACTGGATTTGTACAGCTAGCATTAGCGCTCTGATGGTGCAGCCACCTGCATGCTTAATAATGGGCCAAAAATGTACATTTTAAAGCCTGTAAAGGTTTTTTCAGGGAACAAGCATTTTGTTGATGGGTTGCAGGGTGGATGCTAAGTGTTTTCTGGCACCCGGTGAATTCTTTTCTAGTCAAAACGTGCCCCTTAAAAAAAACACCTCACAATGTAGGTTTTTATGTATTAACACACACATCTGTGGTAAATATGTAAACTGTCAGTAGGTATACAAGACACAGTATTTGCATTTGTCTGCTGCTTGTGCAATTTTACCTTCATACACTCTGGTATATAAGATATTCATTTAATCTCATTGGGAGCCAGTTAGAAATTACAACCCAGGCCATAGGCAAGCACAAAGGATACCTATTTGTCCGGTTTCATCGATGATAAAAAAAAAAGACCTGACATTACTTGTGTTTAACATGCATGAAAATGAAGGTAGACAATTATTAGGCTGGTTAGTTGAACTGAATATCTTTTATAGTGCCAGGGCATAAACTACAGTACATAGGAGAAAATGAAGGAAAAGAATTATTTAAAATATCTTCAAATATTTTGTATTTAGCACAATTCATATTTTTTATTTATAAATGACAAATTTGTACTTTTTTTAAATAATTGTATTTATTAAGTAACAATTGTAAAAATAGATTTAGTTTTACTTGTTAATGTAGCCAAATGAACAATACTGATCTGTGCGTGTTGTATTACATGGGTTTTGTTAATTTTTTTGTTAACAATAATAATAGCAATCACAACCAAAATAATTTGTTGAATCTACAAGCTTCTCAATCTCACTACGTGTCATATGTTACACTTGACGTTAGCTACTGTTATGGCTGTGCAAAGCCAAACTAAACACAGAAATACACTAATGATCCAAATTGTATATTGTAACTAATATTGATGACTTTCACGTCACTGTTTCACAAGTTTTTTTTTTTGTTTTTTGTTTTTTTGTATTTCGTATTATAAGTAATATTTTGTTTACAATTAAGAACTGTTCCGTTTATTCACTTTGATCCTGAAAAACATTTTAAAGCCTTGTATTACAGATGCCATACATCTGCGTATTCCAAATATGGCAGATTTTTTTTTAAGTTTAATTTTATGGTGACAATTTTAGACACATTTAATATCCTGAAACGATGATCTTCTCTAGGTGACTTTATCTCTTACTGTACATAGTACAGTAATATATACATATATGTATGGCATTTGTGCTATTCTCAGACGTTCCTGATGGCAATTTGTTTTGTACTATGCACTTTTGTGCCTCTAATGTCATGCCATCTCTTTCTTGTATGACCTATTCTGACATTAGAGGGGAAAGGCTGGCTGTGTATATAATTGATATGTCTAGGTATATCTAATTAAATGCATATATCAAACCGAAATTATACAAAATTGAAGAATGTGATGCAGTGCATCTATCTGACTTTGATATAATGAGATTTCTAATGAACAATGATCATAAACAACTTGTGTCTCATTTGAAGTGCTTGTAATTAGAATTTTTTTGAAAGTGCTTCTACACTGAACAGACAAGCTGTGACGGATAAATCTCAAGTGTCCGTGATTCACATGCTTCATAAGAGCACTAGGTAAGTTCAGCTGTATTTGTTATACCAGCTGATCAGAAACAATTGTATGAGAGGGGCAGGAAGAGACAGGACGACTCAAAAAAGCCATAAATAATAACATTAAATTTGATCTGTTGATATGCACAATATATGTTTACCTGTAAACATTGTGTGCGCGTGTGCCATGTTGCTGTGATACACAGTCATTCACAATGTCTAAATGTGGTTGCCAGGACACACAACATACACAAAAGCAAAAAGATCCCTAGCCTCAGTAATAGCCTCTAAGAATAGAAGGATTTTGTGTTTGTATCAGTAAGACTGAGAGTGAGCTGGAAAGACAAGTAACTATAGTAAAGATTATCACTTTTCTGTGCTTGACAATCACAGAGAGGCCTCTAATTCTGACAAAGTGCCACAGAGTGAATGATCGCATGGGGACTCTCATTGTGCTAAGCGCTTACAGTACATATAGCTCTCCTGTGACTAAATAAACTGTAGTCGTAAGACAAAAATAGTGTGGAATCCACGGTTGGGTTGAAGGTAACCAAATTACATTCCATACACAGTGGAAACACTTTTACTATGTGACCTTATTTTGCTCTGCTAGAATTGTGAAGTGTTCATGTGTAAAGACGAGTGTGGAAACATTGCAGAGAATGAGCGGATGAGACTGCACAGTGGACTGGCCTCTAAGGACAATCAAAATCAGTGCCTTCATTTTCCATCAATCCATCAGCCTGTCATTGTTAAAGACTTGTAGGGCCTTACTAAAAATTCTAGTGACCTTTTGGTAAATCTATCAACATGCTGAAGTGGAGGATCTTAGAGCAAGATTTATTCAAGGTTACTGACTTGTGAGACAAATGGGGAACAAAAAATCATGTGAGTTATTGTAGCCTAGCCAAAATACTTACACAGACATTGTAACTTTATAGACATGGTAATATGAAATAACACCACTGCTTAGACCAGATGATGGACATGATTTCTTTTGCAATACCCTCACATGTTCTGACTGATAAAGTGAGCATGTCTGTCTCTTAACTTAAGTCCATACGTTTGGCATGGGCAGTGTTGGCCTCAATATTTCTGTTGTAAACATGCATTTTACATGGTCTAATCTTGAGTGCAATTTTTTTGGTTTAAATGATGGGTCGTTTTATATATATGAATAGATTAATTTGTACCCTTTAGCTCTTAGTTCTGTGTTGTCTTTATGTAGGCCTGGAGGAACGTTATTTCATTTTACTATGTACTGCATCAGCTATATATGGTCAAATAAACAATAAAAGCTTATTGACTTCTTGACTTGACTTGGGTAACCCCTCTGCTCCTGATAAAACTACAAAGTGTTTTAAAGGACTACACTTGCTCCACAATTTTTTCTGGTTTGTTAGGTAAGGTATATAAGTCATGTTTGTGGGAGCCATTTAAATACAATAACATATACACTACATGATGGCTAATACTAGCTAGCACTTAGGATTGGTTGCAATTCTCAGACATGTGACAAAGCCTTACAGTATTCTGAATAATATGACAACATGTATATTAAATGGCAAAATGACCCTTTGGTCCAGTGGGACATACAGCAGACTTGAAAGTCCTGTGTGTGTCACTACTTAATTGGTGAGAAGGTGTAACCTCAGGGTTGATTTAGGTATTTCACTGCCAATACATACGTGTGTGGTTTGGTGTCCTCTGCCAGGCCACTGCACCTTGCATACCTGCAATTCCCTACAATAGGTCAGGGCTTTTCTCTGGGTCTAAGCTGACAGCTGGTCTTGTGTGTTTACTGTCTAAGGCCCCGCCACTGAAATGCAACACCCTTCCTTTTCGCCTGCACCAAAATAAGCCGTCTCTGCAAGGCAGAGGTGACAGCTGCCTTCCCCTTATTTAATTTCTCTGTCTGTTTCCACTCATCCCTGAGTTTCCACTGTGTCTTTAGCATTTGTGGCTATTACAAATCATACCCAGCTGCATGCCATATTTCACTTTTTCAAATCATTACTCTAATGATACATTAAGACATGATCTAAGTACCAAGTTTTCCCAAAAAGCTTGTGTAAGCTCTAACCCTGCTTGTCTAGAGGCAAATTACCCTGATGTAATTATAACAGGACAGATATGACTGTGTAATACAGTTAGAGAGATGGAGTCTCAAATATGCTCTTACCCAATCTCCACTGCAGACTAGTAAGTCAAAAGAAAGCCATGACTCTGGTTTTCCACTCCTGTTACTAAGCTAAAGGAACATCATAGCTGTGCTTTTCCTCAGGGAGCTGTGGACAATTTCTTACTCACCCTGCTTAACCAATCACATTCTCTGTCTTGTACCTCAAACAACCAAAAGGAAGAGTGTTAGTCACTCAATCTCGACTTTATTCAGTATCTTAAACACCTCCAGATCTTTTACATCTTGCAGCTTTGCTTTCACACTTACAGTATCTTAGGATGATCTCCTGTGGGGACTCTGGAGCTCTGGAGTAGGACAGCAATCACACCCATTCAACTAGTTTCTTCCTATAGCCCTTACTGTCTGGATTTTAGGCCAACTATATATAACCCATACTTTCCCATCTCGCACACTAACTCTAGTGCTTTTCCCTCCAGTGGTAACATAAAATGTCCCATCCAATTTCTATTCCAAGGGTCTTGTCCATCCAAAACTGTCCATCACATGCATGCTATCTGACATGCACTGCTACTGGGGACAATAAAAGTTTACCTTACCTTACCTTACCTTACCTTACCTGATCCTCACCTTTTATGTTGCGGTCAGGTGGTCAGCCCACAAGATGTCTCCAATTCGCTAAATAGTTTGACCCCAAACATGGTGTGGTGTAATGGCACCCACAGGCCTGGCTCCACGGGTAACCCTGTAACTCCCAGTATCCCATTGTACAAGCCTTTTTATACCTTTCAATAGGCTCATTAGTATTACTTTTCATCTGACCTCTCTTCTCAGATCTGTTCACAAATCTTTAAGCTTTGAAGCCCCTTCACCATGAAATCGTCTTGATCCATGAAGATAAGTTATACATATGACAATTTTATGTAGCTTTATAAACTTTATTTTAACGGCTGTATCAAACAAGAATTTCTTTATAATCCACATTACAGTAGGACAGGATATTAATCGCTGCATTATATCAACATGCAACAGCACCAGTGGATGCTTACTGAGCCATTTTCTCTTTGTATATAGTGCAATACACATCATAACATAGATTTTAACATATTTTCTTGTATCATTGAAAAGAGAAGATAACTCCATGAGATACCTAATGCACTTCACAAACAGACATACCTTGCAAAAACATCAGACATCACAAAAAACACAGACAGATCTGGAAATAATATACAGTAATCAACAATAATAAAGCAATCACGACCTTCACGGTGAGCGTATACAGTAGTTATAGCATGCTTATGTGAGTTTTATGTCCTATACAATAGATCTGAAGCCATGAATAGTATATCACTTCCAGAAATCAAGAAGTATTGAGAAATCTCAAAAGCCTTCAGAGTATGAAAAAAAACACATTCAGTAGTTTTCAATAGAATGTATAAAAATGTCACAATACAAGAACAGTGATATATGATATGATGCATTGCATTTTTTTTTTAACCAGAAAATACATGCTGCATATGCAGTCTAAGAATTATGACAAAATGGTCAGTAACTGTTGATGGTAAGGTTAACTCCAACAGTCTTTAGCCTACTAGATAGCAGCAAAAGACTTCCCCTGCCAATGCTACCTGACAGTACAGAAATCTTTTCTAACAGTTTGACAGCCATAATATGTGATTCACTTACCACCTTAAATAAGCTCAGAGTAAAGATCCCAAAGGATCAGAATTTTTTTCTTCATCAATTCTTGAAGCATTTACAGCAAATACACATAACAGACTAGATTAAGAATATTGGAATATGTAAGCCTTGTTCCACCTAGGGATGGAGGTGGACCAGCTCTAAGGATGAGATTATTCAGAGAGTTCCTGAGGTAAGAATGATGACGTTTAGCTAAAATCGAACCCTGACCTTAACAAGGCTTAGTCAGAGTGCTTAACCACATAAAGAACATTATGAGCACTAGCTAATTCTTTCTATTGTTTTTCTTTTTTCAGGGCAGTACTTTTCTGACCTTGCAGCTTGTCTGATATTTTTACAGCCCTGTGCTTGGCTTAGCACCACAGAAAAGATCCACTCAGCATCAGCATCATGGACTAAGCCAGCTGGTTTTACCCGATCCTTTACTGAAGCACTCCAGCACGAAGCCTTGTACCCTGACTTGGTCAAGGCCATTCGTTCTATCTACATAGCTTTAATGAGTTGAGTGGTTTTTTTGGCATTAGTTGAATGCCATAGTAGCCCAGTACACCATACTTCAACCAGCCCAGCCCTCATGCAAAATGCTAATTGTTTCACAATGCAGTCCAAATACAACACAGCACCCTGGGAGAGAGAAGGAGGGGTGGGCCACTAGAAAATGGCATCCTTGTGGAAAAGTTGTACTTTGAGGTATTGAGTCTAATCCAGGCTTGCCTTTCAAAAGAGAGCAGATTCGTGGTAAACCATCTAAGCCGAATGTCAAGCAGGTGTCCAGCACCACAGAGAGAAGGCTGAACAGAACAGAGAACAGCATCCTGGTTGAGTCCTTAAGACAGAGAGCAATGGGTCCTGTGCGGTTGACGTGACTGAGCAGAGTGCTCATTTTCCAGTGAACTACAGTATGTGGCTTCTTCTCAGAAGCACTGCAACAAACTAGAGTAATATGCATGTTTGTATCCCTCTGCCCACGAATCAACTGTATTTTAATAGTCTGTTTGTCTGCAGTGCCTTCGGTCTTGTTCCCTGCAACTTTCACAAAAAAAGTGTGGGGCTCTGTGTTTTCTCTTTTCTCCTCATGTAAAATATTTGCAGCTTGTTGAGTCAATGAAACACTCTGCAGTGCATTTAAGATGTCCATATGATCTGTAAACAAAAACGGACGTTATATGCATTGTTTTAGTCTAAAGTTTAAAATAGTGGCAGTAGGATTAATCATATTACAGAATGTTTGAACTCTATCTTACCCAGGCAGATACGAGTTGCAGGTTTGATATCCAAAGTCTTTTCCATCACACTCCTCAGCTCCATCATACCGATAGCCATCACCACAGAATGCATGTCTGCACTCTGAGACACACAGGTGCAGTTTAATAAAAATCAGATCAGTTCCAATCGAAGGAAAACTGGTGTTATAATACATCAGAATCGATACTTACTGACACAGCCGTCTGTGACCACCTTGTTTCCGTCATCACACTCCTCTCCGTTCTCCACTTGCACAATGCCATCACCACAGAAACCTTCCTGATCTGGAGCACGCTCGGTTGACTGAAATGGTGTTAGCTACAACAAAATACTAGTTTGATGTTTAAGCATTAATGCTCTATTATTGTATAGTGCTCTATTATTGTATTCCCAAACTTCAAGCTCAAGTGTCCAATGAACGGGTTAAGTAAAATATGATTAAATTATTTAATACATAAAATGAAATGAATTGTATTGTTTCAACAAAATAATTACCTGAATTGGCAACCATCCATCAGTGTCCTTAAAATATAGAGTCCTCTGATCTTTACGGAAAGCCAGTGCGTTATCGGTGTGGAGACTGACCAGTTCATGTTCATTATCCACCACAAAAATCTGCAAGACAGCCATTAAAACCAACACACTATGGATATTTCCCATCTCAAAGGCACTCTATTGTCCTGCTGCCAATGCATCAACTTTGAGAGCTGCTGCCAAATGTTGCTTAAAGCTGCTGCCACTTGCTGCCTAATGTATCCCACATTTTTTTCAGGTGCCATTGTAATGAGATTCAAAGTTGATTATTTATTCATCTGTCAGTGGCTTTACTGTTCTGGCTGTTTGGTGCGTATATAAAATGTAACGTTGTAAGATTTACACCTGAATTAAAACTCATATGTTTTGTAATACATATTACAATTTGTATTTATATGATTGCTATTTGGTTCCACTTGTTACAAAATGTAGTAACAAATTACGTCTAATTATGGGTGTGCTCTGTTTCCTGGAAGGCTCCTGACAATCCCTGCTCGTTGAAGTACAGTCATCTGAAAAAATTAGGACACCCCATGAGAGCATGTGTTATTATTTTTTTTTAAATAGTTAAATATATGGCAATTTGATCTTCATTTTAATAATAATGGAATATTCAATTTATATAACTAAACAAATAAAACAAAAAAAAAGTTTATTTATTTTTTAAATGATCTATAAAATTTAATTAAAAAAAAAAAATCAAATTTCTTGTGAGGAAAAAGTTAGGACACCCCCACATTTATTTGTACAGGTGTAATCACATCAGGTGCAAATTATTAGAACATTGTTACCCTAAAATATCATCACGGGTCCTATTGCTACAGTTGATGTCAAAGTGCATGAATCTACTATCAGAAAGAGACTGCACAACTTTAATTATCATATGAGGTGTGCAAGGAGGAAACATTTACTGTCTAAGACAAACATGAGGACAAGACAATAATCTCCTTTTGGTTTTATTTTTTTATCCCTAATTGCATTCCTTTTATGCTTGAATACCGGACAGATGCAAAAAGCATTTCACTGCATGTCGTATTCTGTATGTACAGTATGTGTATGTGACAAATAAAATTTGATTTGATTTGAAGACTGAAGTTTGTTGAAGGACACAGAGACAAAGGCAGAGGAATAATGTCTCCAGGCTTCTGGAATAATGTGCTTTGCACAGATGAGTCTAAAATTGAATTATTTGGACACCATAACAGAGGGCATGTTTGGCGTAAACCAAATACAGCCTTTCAGCAAAAGAACCTCATATTAACTGTGAACATGGAGGTGGAAGTGTTATAGTTAGAGCTTTGCTGCAGCACGACCTGGTCTGGTCATCATCATAGAATCCACTATGAATTCTACATGGTATCAGAAGGTGCTTGAGGAACACATGAGACCGTCTGTCAAAACACTGAAGCTGAACCGGAACTGGACCTTTAAACATGACAAAAACATACCAGTAAATCCACCAAAGACTCGCTGAAAAGTAAAGAATGGAGAATTCTGGAATGGCCGAGTCAAAGCCCAGATCTGGAGTCAAAGCCCAGATCTAAAGCTTATTGAGATCCTGTGTGGTAATTTAAAACAGACTGTGCTTGTAAGAAACCCATCAAACACACAGCTGAAAGAATCCTGTATTGAAGAGTCTGGGAAACTTTCTTCCAGTCGATGGCAGAAACTGGTAGATGGCTACAAGAAACATCTCAATGAGGTTATTTCATCCAAAGGGGGAAACACTAGCTATTAGGGCACAGGGGGTTCTAACTTTTTACCCAGATCAAATACACATTTCTGTTGATTTCTTTTGTTTAATAAGTAAAAACAAAGTAATTTTTTGTTATTTACATGCAATTACATCACTTTCATTTGCAGGTCCAAATTAAAACAAGCTCAGGATATGACGATGACATTTCTTAATAAAGACCTAAATATTTATAGCGGTGTCCACATGACTGTAAGCGAGATTTGACTGATTGCTCTGTTCTCTGAGGATGTCTGGAAAAACATACCTACATTTATTGGCTTTAGTCTCGCTCATGTCTCTCAATGCATTATGAGACAAGATAAAAAGGCATTGCTTATTGATGTGTACAGACAAAAACTTCACTCGAAAATACCTCAGAACTTTCAACCGAATAGCTAACTTGGGCCTTACACTCTATCACATTAATCATGTGTCTTAGCTTTACGTAAACGGGATGTGGTAGCTCAGTGGTTAAGGTGTTGGGCCAGTGATCGGAAGGTCATGGGTGCGAACCCCAGGTCCACCATGCTGCCACTGCTGGCAAAGACAGACAGACTGCTGGCAAAACCTTTCCATGCCGATCATGTGGCAGCAGCACAAAGTATAAAATCATGCAGATAAGTTAAAAAATCAGAAGAGAGGAAAAAAGTGTTTTCAGTGGTATCAATTTTGGTTTCAGACAGGTGAGTTGGGGCATTTTTTAAATGTATCTCCTGGGATTTTAATGCACAAAAGTCTCTAGTTTATACAGAAACCTACAAAATATCCAGTGAGTAGCATGTCTGAGGGAAGAAATACTTTTAGGAAAGAGGCCAGAGGTCAAATAACCTCAAATAATTTGTTTCAACCATGTAAAGCATCACAGAATGCAGAACATATTGAAATGAAGTGGATGGGCTGTTGTTTCCAACTGATCTGAAACCGAACAGTTGGAAAAACATCTCCTAATCTTTTCTAATTATCAACCCTCCATTCTTGGTTAAGCTGAAACTCTATACCTGTATCTGCAAGACTATGTATTATGCTGCTGCCATGTGATTGGCTGATTGGATAATGGCCTGAATGCTCTGAATGTTCAGAACTTACTGTAGTGAGATTTAACAGGAGTCCTGAGGTAATGTGTTGCAATCTTTATTAGGTTAAAAAATATAGATGGTAATAACTGTCTGATCATTAACACCAATTACGACTAGCTGTGAGACGTCTAAGGACGTAACAGCTATAGTTGACAAAAAGACTAGGACTAGAAATTATTTTCTTTGAAAATGGTTTGATTGTTTCCAAGTGGTTCTGATTCATTATTCACAAACAATATCTAGTTTTACAAGCAAACACGACAGGAAACCACACCAGTATTCACCACACGATTTACTTTAAAAGGGTGAAACAAGGTACAACCTAGTCATAAATGTTAATAATTATACTGGAGGTACACCTAACACTGTGTAGGACCCCCTGGTGCAGCCAAGGCATCTTTGACCTGTCTTTTGTCTTTGGGATCATGAACTTCACAAGACCTTTTAAGTCCCTTAAGACGTGAGAAGGGGCATCCATGTTTCTGACTTGTTTGTCCAGAATATCCCACAGATTTAGATCTGATGAACTTGAAGGCCAAGTCAACACCTTGAACTCTTTCATGAGTCATGTTCATCAAACCATTTCTGAAATTTCTTTGCCTTGTGGCAGGGTAGTGTTCATTTCGTCAGACGAGACGAGACGAAATATGTTCATCAACAACCTTTTTTTTCATGACTAAGGGGGTTTTTACACCTGGTCACTTCATGCGTTTTCTGTGATCCGATAGCTATATGATCGTAAAAAGACCAGGTGTAAATGCCCTCCGAAACGGTTTCAAGACGGATATAAATCCGATCGCTCAAACCAGTTTAGGAGGTGGTCTGGGACGCATTTCAGATGAAACTGGACAGGTGTAAATGCATGTGGTTTTTCAAGCCACATACGTCAGCGCTACACTCCTCCCAAACGGAAGTACGTCACTCGCAGGTGACTCGCGAGTCGTGCATCGCGCCAGAAAGAAACATGTTTTCCCACCAGTGCTGGCTCCGATCTTTCACCCAGGTGTCTCGTTGGGTCTTAAAATGCACTGCTGCCGCCAGCGAAAATGCAGCAAACAGTAAATGCTGTTTTTTTGTAGCAACCGCATGTGTTCCATTTCAATTACCCCGGAAATGAGGTAAAATATATTTGCATTTTGGGTGGGAGTAGAAAGATCGGATTGATATCCGATTCGCCAAGACGCATTTATGTGGCCTAATGTAAATGGAACAGTTTTAACAAATCAGATTGCTATCAGATCAGAGAAAACACATGAAGTGACCAGGTGTAAAAAGGCCCTAAGACGAGACGATGAAAAGACTGCACCACTGTCCAAAAACGCTGACTAAGACTAAATTAACATGCATTATTGTTGACGAAAAAAGACAAGACGAAAATGTTTTGTATAATATAAAAACTAAGATAAAATCTCTCTTCATTTTCGTCTACAATTGTCTCTGCTTTTTCATCAGCTGTTACGCCTTTAAAATATTCAGAACGAGTTCGCGGCTTCGTGTTGTTTAGTGTGTGCATAGAAACAATTCGTCCACACGCCGCTCAAAAAAAAAAAACTCCTGAGCGCAAGTCCACCGTCTAGTCAGGCTTTTTGTGTTAAATTATATTTCCTGTCGCTGCGCAGGCTCTTTTATTGTACATGACAGCTTATGTCCCAATGACCGGTCTTTGCATTACGATTAAAAGCAGTATCAATAAAGTAAAAAATGTGATGTGCCGTCAAGTTCGAGTGAAACATATGTGACACTTTTTTTTACTGAAATGTTTATGAGTAATAATCTCAGTAATAATGTGTTATTTAAAAAAAAGTCTACAATTTTTTGACTAAAACTAGACTAAAATTAAAAGACTTTTAGTCGACTAAAACTTTTCTTTTGACTAAAAGAAAGTGTTTTCTTTTGACTAAAACTAGACTAAAATGACGGGACTTTTAGTCGACTAAAACTTGACTAACAAAAAAAGATATGTGAATGACTAAATATGACTAAAACTAACAAGGACATTTGGCACAAGACTAAGACTAAGACTAAATTAAAAATTGGTGATGAAATTAACACTATGGCACCTTCTGAATGAGGACATGGCTATTATTGTACATGTTGTCATGACAAGGTGTACTTAGACTGCAACACTGTTTAGGTAGGTTTTCCGTGTCAAAGTCACATACACAAGAATGCAAGGACCCAAGGTTTCCGTGCAGAACATTGTGCAGAGCATCACACTGTCTTGCCTATTTTTCCTGATTTCAATACATCAAATTTAAGAACCGACTGTTCACTTGCTGCTTAATATATTCTACATACCTCATCAAAACAGCTCTCACTATAATGAGATAATCATTGTTTTTCCACTTCACCTGTCACTGGTTTCAAAGTGATGACGGTTATATAAACTGTTATATAAAGTCATTTTTCACAATTTACACTTCCATCAGGAATTGAAACTCACATGTTTAGTGTGGGATTTGTGATACAAGTTTACATGATTGTTGTTTTGTACCTTTATAAGCTAAATGTATTACCGCTATATATTATTATTAATGATTATGTTTTTAGAAAGCCTAATTATGGTATTCATGAAGTATTGTGAACAAAAAAACACTAGCTTACCGCTGGCACTCTGGGATAGCTGGCTTTGGAGTGTTGGTCAAATGAACTAGAAGGGTTCACAAGCGAGTTACAGCCACAGTTGCCTGGGAGGCCTGGCTGCCCTTTTTCCCCCTTTGGCCCCACCACGTACAGCCCTGGAGGTAAGAAGAGCATTCACACTGAGTACTAAACAGTTCCTGTGTTTAACTGAACATTCTACATTGGACATTTGACACTTTCGATGGCAGCCAATTCTTTAGTGTTATTGCTCCAGTCAGAGAATGTACATTAAGTATATGCACATTAAGCATCTCATCACCATGTGCTGTCTGTAATATGCTACGTAAGTTATAAAACATCATGAGGTATGCAATTTAGGAAAATGATCAATGACCATGAGGTGTGGTCTATCCAGAGAGAAAGTACACATTCATCAACATCATCTAATGATTCTTTTTTTTAAAACAATGTCTTGCAATAAAGTCATAGTAATGGGCTAACTATAGCTTGAGTGTTCATTTATATGTACAAGTACACTAGTGTTCCAGTCGACTTATTGGACATTTTCGATTAAGTGAAGTATTTTATTGTCATTTGAACCATATATAGCTGTTGCAGTACACAGTGAGATGAGACAACATTTCTCCAGGAACATGGTGCTACATAACGCAAAGACAGAGCTAAGGACTTAAGTAAGTTAGCCACATAAAGTGCATCTGTGCAACCTGGTGCAAACAGTACAAGACAAAAACAACACATGACATTACACAAAAGACAATACACAAAAGCAGCACCGACCAGAGTGCATACTGTATATTCTATAGTACATGTGCAATACTGGAATGAACACCTAATAATAATATAATAATAATATTTTAATCTGATTAAAAAATGAATCAGGTCACTGTTGACTTTCAGTGTGGGAAGTTTGTACCTCTGTTTGGAAAACCAAACACAGAATTTTTGTGGTTGAAGACCTTGATATTTAACAACCACTTGAAGGAACTCAGAGAGCAGAAATGGGTTTGATATCACCATTTATTTTGAACATAGAAACATTTGTGTAGAAAAAAACGAATCTTTTTTCTATGAATATATATTATCCATGGAAGGCTCGGTAAAAAAAAGAAATACTTACACTAAATAATTACCTACAAAACGTCTACTTTCAAAAAAGAGTCTACTTTCATGTGAGCCATTAAGCAACACTGTGGAGTAAAACATGACAGACATTCAATGTACACAACAAAACACTCTTCGGATAAGAAGAGTTAATAGGTATTTCCCTTACCTGTTTAAATATGACAAATCATACAGTTATAACTGCATGAATGTTTTAAAGGCGTTCCGAATAAAATGGTGCTCTGTGATTGTGTACGATGAGCATCGTTGGTGTTTATTTTTCGAGAGATTCTGCTGACTCCAGGTGTAAAATGACACCGTTGTCATTATAGTATACAAACCAGAAGCAAAAATGTGTTTTGCTTATAATGCAGAAGTGTTGGTGCAAGCAGCCAATCAGCTGTAATCTAAAGGACTATTTTGCCAGCACTATGTCAAGGCTGTAAGTTTATAGAATTATATGAATTCCACAACAATGAAGTAGAAGTCTTCTTATTGTCTTTCACTGAGGGTAATTACTTTATTTTCCGAAGAAGTATAAATAAGGTGTCACACTAATTCTGCGGTTACATAATGTTTGTATGTCTGTGAAGAACTTGGCCTATCTCTCAGTCAATTTAAAGACATGATGTCATGCCTTTGGACTTGAGCAGTGCAGATCAGGTTGCTCTAAGCGCTAAAAGGATCCCTCGGTGTTGTTGATATAAATGTTCCCCTTTTACTATCAACCCTGTAACCCTGAGATTTGTCACTATCCAGTTATTTAAAGCCTCCAATGAGGAAAAAGTCAGTCCTAACAAAGAAAGCAAAACATCAGTGTTTTTTTTATTTCCATACATGTAGCTTAAAGTACAAAATCTTCAGTGATATGAATTACAGTTATTCCACATCCCTTCAGTAACTATACAGTTTCAGAGCAGAATTGGAAATCTTATATGCTTAGCCTAAAAACTAAAAACCTACCTGAAGCAGGCAGACCAGGAGGACCGGGATGACCAGGTGATCCCTGAGGGCCTGCTGGTCCCATTGGTCCTGTCTGACCAGTGTCTCCCTTTGGACCCTAAATCACATATAGATGATGATGAGCCAAACAGAACAAAAATGATCCGTGTATCTGTATTCCTCACCAGTATTCCTAACCTGTTTGCCTCTTTTTCCCGGTTGCCCAGTGGGTCCTCTGCTTCCTGGGATGCCGGACTCTCCTTTTGGGCCCATTTCTCCCTGAACAAAGATCACATACATGTATGTGTCAACGTTCCTAGCTGGTATTTAGCAGGTACACTGATTAGAACTCATTTCCTTACCTTCTGGCCAAGCATTCCTGCCAGCCCCATTGTGCCCTGAAACAGCACACTGCACTGTTAGTCACCAGAAATCCACATCATCTGATTTTACAGCTAAAAGAACATGTGTCTCACCTTCTGACCCTTTTGGCCAGCTTCGCCTCGGTCACCGCGTGAGCCCTACAAAAATGGTGATGGGGAAAACATGGGCTGAACACGATGTTGTGCAGCTCAACAGTAATTAAAAAAATACATACATTAAAATCAAACTTGACAAAAGGCATGCAAAGTCACACAAATCTACCTTTTCTCCTTTGTATCCAGGCAATCCCTGCATAACAGAAAATTTAAAACGTAGCAATGAGCAAATAAAATTACAAGAACTATATAATGAATTATCAGATATTCTCACAACTCCCTCTAGTGTTTGTGGAGTGTGTATTAAACACAATTAGCATTTAGCAAGGTTTCAGCTCTAGGCAACACAAACCTTGGGTCCTATTGGTCCTCGTGCTCCAGGCAAGCCCATCAGTCCAGAATCACCTTTCTCTCCCTGAAAAACACACATCATTTTATATTGCACTACTGCCACCACTCAGACAGTACATCACTGTGTGCAAACGTTTTTTTTTTTTCACCTTGGGCCCACTCGGTCCTGGCCATCCGTTTGGTCCCTGTCGTCCTGGCAGGCCTGGGGAGCCAGTGCGACCCTGCAGTAATACAAAACTTTATACACCGGCTCCTTACTGAGACCTTCGTGAATCTGATTTTACGCATTAACATAAAGCTTCCCAGCCTTAAAGCACATGTAAAGCCAAGTGCACAGAGCTGATATATAATAATATAGAGTAATACAGAATAATAAAGAAAATTAAATTTCTCAGTGATGTTAAAGCACTTCAGCTTTAGTCATTGATTCATTGATCGACTCTTTTTGATTTATCACACTCTTTAATTGAATATCGAAATTTGCTTAAGAGACAGCACAGAAAAAATGAGGATGCTCGGTCTATAGAGTGCTTCTGAAAGGCAGAGTAGTATTTGACACAAGAGAGAGAGAGAGAGAGAGAGACAGAGAGAGAGAGAGAGAGAGAAACAGAGAGAGAGGGGGGAAGAAACAAGTCTTGCTGGAAGACAAGTGATTTATGGTAGCTTCAGCACTAAGCTAAATTACACTGCAACACTGCAAGCTTCCTCCATAACCCCGCATTAGTATTATTTGTCCTCCATCCATTTGTCCACTGATGCGCATCACTAAAACCTTCCAGGAAACTACACCTGCCCATCTGTGGATCTGTGGGTAGAGATCCACTAGGACATTCCCTTACACCAATCTTTAAGCCTATCCTTAACCTCAGTGACCAAAGCAAAACATTTAGCCTCTATTTGTTTGTTTGTTAAAAACTATAGTTTTTGCATTAAGGATTTTTTTCTGGAGGATCAGTCAAATCTCCTCATGGTGTATTTGTCACTAATTACTTTCCTATTAGTATCTTTGGTTCCCACTAAGATATAAAGACAAGTGTTTGTGGACTATTTGTCCTGTATATCTTCGTCAAGGTTGCATTTAAATGGACTTGCATTAGGCTTATATTGTGTGTGGCTGCAGTGTGAAGCATGGCTGGGAACAGGTCCAATAATATTAAGTAAATGTGCGTGTGTGTGTGTGTGTGTGTTGGGGAGGAGGGAGTTTTTTTTCCTTGCACAAATCCACTTAGTAGAAACAATTTCATGGTTTATGCAATGTCCTACCTTTTGTCCGGGCCTCCCAATTTCTCCCTGGCAACACGAAGGAGAGACAAAATAAGAGGTACAGAACGACATGCAGGGCAATCACCAAGACCTTGTTGCATGTTAACAGAACATAGTGAAAAGCTTTACGGTGTGTGTTCAGTACCTTTTCCCCTTTTGGTCCCTTTGGCCCTGGTAATCCAGGAGGACCCTGTGAAGGTATTACAAGTTTAATTTCACATCATAAAACTTTCAGAACTCAGGTCCAACAGTCAAGACAAATTTAACTCTCAGTTTTACAGGATGTCTTATTTAAGGGGGTGTAAAGGAAAGTTGCCATCCACTTTCCCCTCAGAAGAAGCCATGAAATACTTGATATATATCACATATCACACAGACAAGCAGCGGCTTTATTTAGGATATGGCAGAGCAGGAACCGGGGCACTATGCTGAGCAGTGTCTCGTTTCTAAGAAGAGATGCGTGGTGCAGAGACAGTCAGTGGAAAAAGCCTATTTCCGTCCACTCTAAATGTAGAGCGTTAATGTCCCGCCATGAAGTGCGGTGGGGGCAGGGATTCGTGGTGGCGGCGGCAATGGGGATGACCTGGCGCATCCGTCTCACTGCAGGAAGTGGACTGCAGAAAGTCACACGGGTCTCATATGCTGAGGAGGGTTAGCACCATTACATTGAGGAAAGATCTGAGAAGAATGTAACAACTTAAAGAAACACTTTGTGCAAAATGCCAAACTGAATGTAACAACTTAGCCGAGTGCCTGGAATAAACAACTACGTGATAACATGACTGAGTTGTTATACTACAACTGATTTTGCCAGTAATCTCACAAGCCATCAAATTATACAAGTGCTAGTTCCACCGTATTCAGCCTGGTAAATCTTGTAGGGTTGTCAATCAAAATTTTTGTGAAATACCTTTAAAATGTTTTAATCCCTGGTACTGAATAATACTTCATCTAAAGAAGGGAATAATTGTGTAAAATGAAGTGTTGGTTGGCGTGAACAATGGAATCAATTTCCTAAAGGGGAATTTAGTGTGAGATAAAAGCTTGAGACAACTGCCAATAATATTTACTGTTTACTCTGCAGTGTGGGTGAAGGTAGAGGCTTTACCTGAGGTCCTGGTGGTCCTGGAGGTCCGGCTGGTCCGGGTGCTCCCACCAGGCAGGCAGAGCCTGCTGGCTTCTTATCATCTCCCTCTGTATTCCCATCTCTCCATATGTTGCCATGATCACTCTGTAAGATAAAACATAGAAAGATTAAATTAACTGGCAACTCGGGCTTCAGAACCTGAGTCAATACTAGTGTCTTGGCAACATTATCTGGTTTTGGAACATACACCAGCTATATTATTGACTTGTCTAGTTTTTTTTTATTCTTCTACTTAAGTTTGGATGAAGAACATACACACTAGGTAACTCTAGCAGCCTAATGATTTTAGAATCATGACAAGATCCATCTGCTGATCTATATCAACACCTCATTATTACACTCAGATAAGACAAGCATCTGAGGGGACCACAGGATTCATGGAACCACTCCAAGGACAAATCACCATGGCTGGTGCAGGAGTCACATGACGTACCCGAGGCCTGTGCCACAGTGACGGGGGTGGGGGGAACAACGGGGGTGGTGGTGGAGTCAGCAAACAGCATGGGTTAAATTTCCTCCTGGGTTCTAGTGCTTCCAGTTCTGTGGTTGGGGAACAGGAGGAACATGTCAACAAACAGACAGCATAGGAGCACAACAAGCAGTGCTCGGGTATGGAGTATGACAGCCAGCCCTGAGATCAGCCATACAGATAACTGCTCAGGCTATAGCGCTTCTGACAAATGGTGGCTTTACATTAATATTTTTCCAATAATGGTCTATTAGGTTGTCTCAATGCATTCAAAGAACAATACAATACAATACAATACAATACGTACTAAAAAGAATGCTCAAAATGATCAAAACTAATCCCCAATGCTGCATTACTAATTATTCTTCACAGTCAGTGAGGAATCTTTAGCTGCAAACATCATAAAATGCTGTCAGTGCTTCTTTTCCCTCCAGGATAGTTGCTGATGGACTAATTACAAATTCATTGACTCATGATATCCACATATATACTGTATTTGCAGGCTGTATTTATGCAGATACAACCTGTTCTGGGATATAACATGCAATGCATGTATACAGATATTTATAACCATTTGACATTTAATGTAGACCAAAAAATGAACAAATCTTTGGAAGAGAATAAGTGTTCCAATGTCCTCGTGTATAATCATGCCTCTCATATATAATCAGCTGAAAGAGTAATTATCATTATTAGCACACAGCAGCACAAACACAGTGGCATAAACAATATATATATATATATAGAGAGAGAGAGAGAAATGTTAAGTGGTTTTACTACATCCACTTGAAAAGAAAACATTTCTTATTATAGCTCCTTGCATTTAAATATACAGAAAGAATCCTAGTTTTGATTAAGCATGTGTATTTAGAGATTAGTATAAGTATATAAGTAGAAGACAGATAACAGTCAGAATCATACGATACACAATCATAAACAGTCAGTACTGATAGATGTAGATTTAGATGTGCCAAAGCAAATAGAATAATAACTGCAAGGCTTTTCATGTAAGCTCATGTCAGGGCTCAAAGCAAATGTGCAAAAGCTGAACCAATATTAAAACGATGCTCTCACAATCTTTAGTGTACCTGCTGGAAAGGAGAAAATGTTGTCCATGAAGGAGTGTGACGAAGCATAATGAAGAAGGAGAGGTAAATACAGTCCGAGTGTGAAAAGAAACATGCTGCTTGACTGCAGAGAGATCTGTACCTCTAACGGCTCTGGCTACTGAACTGAGGCTTCACACCACTACACTCCCCCTCTATGCTTCCCCTCTCCCCCTCCCCTCTTTTTATTTCTCACACACACATACACACATGTCCCTGCCTTATTCACTATCCACAAGCCTTTGAGAAAAGGGAATGCCAGCCCATGCCACAGTTAAAATTGTTCCTTTGCATTGCCCCTGTGCTAAATATATTGTGGTCAGCTGCCCTTTGTAGCCAATATTAGCTTCTTACTACTGGCACTGCCTTTGTTTTCCCATGGTGTACATAGAAAATAAAATAAAGTGACATGCTGCGTTGACATTGAAGTGACAACGTGTCATGTGTACGGGTTCTTTACTGCTGGCATCCCGATATATAATAAGCACACACACCTTAGCAGAAATGTCAAGTCTGGAGTAAATCAGGACGTTACATTACATATGATAGAACAGTTGTCTGTAGTTCTGTACATACACAATATTTAAAAAACAGCATTATAGAAAATATGACGATGAAGATTTATGCTCATTTTACAAACAGCAGAATCCAGAAAACAGTATCCAGGTTATCAGAACATCCTGCCTCTTATTCATCCTGCACACAAACTCAACCAGTGCAGTAGACACGTACTACTTTCCTTTCCCTCAGAATTAATGACATGGCAGTTAAGCAAAGGGCCACTTAAGCCCTGCAGTGGGGATAAAACATGCTTAATGCAATACACTATAGGTGCCTAATCAACAACATAAGAAACATAGAGACAGTGCATTTCAATAATTACATTTAATTTACAACACTGGCGTTTGAACCACCTGTATGTACATCTATATTATTCAAAATGTCATTTGAATGGCAGAAACTGCAACCTAAAATACAGATGTTAAATTCAAAAGTACAAATCCTCAGACATCCATAATTACAACTGTTGAAACAGTTCAGGAAATTACTCCATAAAAATCTTGGTCATTTATGTGATGTGATTCTTGGCCTCCTGAGAGCTGTTTGCAGGATTGAGAGTCTCGTCTAGCTTTACTGCTGAGCTAAAGCAGTGAGGTAATGGTCTTGGACATACAGGAGAAGCAAAGGACAGGAAGGCTTTCATTAACTGGAATCTGAACTGAGCTAAAGCAGAACCCGTTCCAGCCCTTTTACCTCCAACATCAAACCATGCCAGACACTTTTACATACACTTACAGTACATATATTCTGTCCAAATCCTGTCCAAATCCTGTGGTTCTTACATCCTGTAGCATGTTCTTATTACTCTCTTTATAGAATATTTCCGAATGCTTAAGAAACACAATGTCGATCTGATCCTTTAAAACATGGGCGTCGGAATAAAGTCCTGGCCAAACACAATGCAAAGTTTAGCATGTCGTTCATTCAACTCTTCCTCCATGGGATGGATTAATTGTGTGAAATATATTAAACCATATATTAATTGCTGTGTCTCCCATGTGTTTCCAATTTCGGTTGTTCTATATTACATAAAGAGATAACTGATCAATAATTCAATAATCACAGGTTAACCAAAAGGTCAGGCTTGTGGCTGAAAAAAGAGCTTAATCATAAAAATGTCAGTAATTAGAAACCATCTGGTAATTAATGTCAATACATAAAGTGCAGGATGGGGGTAGTTCTGTTGCCTGCTCTGGGGCTAGTCGTTAGTAAAGGGGGACTACTGTCCATCACAGCAAAAAAAAACTCCTCTTCTTACAGATTGGAGCGGGTCAGCCAGGGGAACTCCTAAAAAGAGAGAGAGAGAGAATGAGTTAAGAACAAAATAAGACTGGCACAGGTTGTCCTGTGCAATGTGCTACCATACACTCAGATTTAAGTGTTCGGCTCACTGAGTATCTAATACATTTGAGATATTATTTGTCTTTCTGTCTTTCCACTGTTAAGAAACAGAAAACATAACAAAATTTAATATTTTGTCAAATATCTCATACTGTGCTGTGCAGCCTATATATGTCCACGGTCCTCATGAGACACACAACCATAACAGACACATGGAATAATGTAGGGTCACATTAGGTTGTGCTTTTAAACTTTATTAAATGTAGGTTTTAATAGAAATTCGAAGTGTAGATGATACCTGTTGCTTTCGGTCCGAGGCTGGGTCTATTAGTACGTTAATTAGGCTTGGGGTGGCTGTCTGACTCAAGCTCTTTTGAAGGGCTGTACGCAGTTCCTCTACTGTCCTGACCAGATAGCCGCATCCCCCAAACGCACACATTACCTGCTCATAACGTGCCTCGGGCAGGAGTGTCACTGGAGGAGCTCTGAAAGAGACACAAATGCATGACAGTATTCTCATTAACACATATTGGGAAGATCAAGAGCAAGTGTGGTGGTCTGTCATATGGAACACACAGAAATGCAGTGCTAAATCAGAACTAAAACTGCAAATCATGCTTATTTGTATTGGTGAGAAATGTATGAGTGTAAATGTTAGACCATTAAAAAATATATAAAAACTGTTGTATTTGCCTTAAAACCTGGTTCAAAACTGCTGCACCCTGAAAGTGTGTTCAAACTTACAGTGGGGAAAATAATTATTTGATCCCCTGCTGATTTACTTAGTTTCGCCCCTTACAAAGAAATTAACTGTCTACAATTGTTATGCTAGGTTTGTTTTAACAGAGAGAGATAGAATATCAACAACAAATTTTTTTTTTTTTTGATGAATACAAACTAATTTGTATTTGATTGAGTAAAATAAGTATTTGATCCCCTACCAACCAGCAAGAATTCTGACCCCCACAGACTGTTTGTGCACACAAATTAGACCGGTGCCTTTAGGAAAGTACTCCTAATCTCAACTTGTTATGTGTGTAAAAGACACCTGTCACAGAATCAATCTCTTTGATTGATGTCAGAAACAAGATTGTAGACCTGTACAAGGCTGGAAGGGGTTTCAAGACCATCAGCAAGAAGCTTGGTGAGAAAGAGGCGTGCATTAATTTGAAAATGAAAGAAATACAAGATAACAGTCAATTACCCTCGCTCTGGAGCTCACCTCATGCAGGATCTCACCTCGTGGGGTAAGGATGATTCTGAGAAAGGTGAGGGATCAGCCCAGAATTACATGAGAGAAGCTTTTTAAAGATTTCAAGGGATCTGGGAACACCGTCACTGAGAAAACCATTGGTAACACACTTCACCGTACTGGATCAAGATACTGGATCAAAGATCCAAGATGCTTACGAAGGCACCTTTACAGGCCTGTCTGAAGCATGCCAATGAACACCTGAATGATTCAGAGAAGGCTTGGGAAATGTGATGTGGTCAGATTACACCAAATTTGAGCTCTTTGGCATGAATTCGGTTCACCAGGTTATAGCGGCAGATAAATGCTGAATATGACCTCGAGAACACCATCCCCACTGTCAAATGGAGGTGGACACATTCTGATTTTGGGCTGTGTTTCTGCTAAGGGTACTGGAAGACTTCAACTCCTTCAGGGATCTAAGAACGGGGCCATGTACCATAGAATCTTGGATGTGAACCTCCTGGCCTCAGCCAGAACACTGAAGATGGGT
This sequence comes from Tachysurus vachellii, assembly GCF_030014155.1. Taxonomy (NCBI): domain Eukaryota; kingdom Metazoa; phylum Chordata; class Actinopteri; order Siluriformes; family Bagridae; genus Tachysurus; species Tachysurus vachellii. The sequence goes on along the minus strand of NC_083464.1, from coordinate 22,272,436 downwards.
CTTAAAGCATGACAATGACCCAGAACAACAAAGGGTTGGCTCAAGAAGAAGCACATCCTGGAGATCCTTGCCAGTCTCCAGACCTTAAGTCCATAGAAAATCTGTGGATGGAGCTGAAACTTTGAATTGCCAAGTGAAAGACTCAAAACCTTCAGGAGAAGTATCTGTAATGAGGATTGGACCAAAATCTCTCCTGAGATATTTGCATACCTGTTGACCAGCTACAAGAAATGTCTGACCACTGTGCTTGCCAACAAGGAGTCACAAGACCAGACAATACTCTTAGTATTCTGTTTTCATCTTCCTAGACCCATCTCCTGTCCTTGACACTGTGATGCTCAGTTCAACTCCTGCTGACATGGGGATTGCAATCATTATCATTTAATTACTAGTGGACCGCCTTAATGGTCAGTTCCTGGTTTAAATTAAGATCTATCTCATTAGGCTGTTGCTTTTATCCAAAGAGACTTACATATGATGCATGATGCAACAGAGGAGGACAAACAGTTGCAGCTTGGTAGTGCTGGGAAGTGAACTCACAATCATCTGAAAAAGCCTATAACATTAACAACTGAGCAAATACGGAGCCAACACTATCAGTAGGCTCAGTGATAAAGTCTTATGGCTTTTTTGTCCTATTTTCATCTGAAACCTATTTTTTCGTTTGACAAAACTAAATTGATATACATCACCTCTGCTGGACATAAACCACCATTAACACCCTCAAAAAGCAAACAGTTAAGGATCACGTTGTGATTTTAGCTTCAACATCATGGCATCAACCACCAAATATTTCTCATTCTCTCACTCACTCATTTTCTACCGCTTATCCGAACTACCTTGGGTCACGGGGAGCCTGTGCCTATCTCAGGCGTCATCGGGCATCAAGGCAGGATACACCCTGGACGGAGTGCCAACCCATTGCAGGGCACACACACTCCAAATATTTCTTATTATTATTATTTGATAAATCTTTCAAGCAAGTAATAAGTCTAAGGAAATATCTTGGATAACACCTTCCATAACCTAAAACATATTGTATTATTACTTTAGCACTTGCCTTCTCATTACTGTTTGGCTTTTGTACTTTGTACACACTTGTGCATGAAACTCTTTTTTACCACTCGAGCATTCATCATTTTGTCAATTGCCTGCAAGGTAATGATTCCTTGGACATGTGCTAGGAGCTTTATGTGCCTAGAAATAGTGCAGAATCCTGAATATTAAATATTTAAGATATTGAATATTGAAAAAAAGAAACATCTTCTGTTTGGAACCCACTGTATTAACCCCATGCCTACTCAGTAGTGTAATCATTAGTGCTTCTACTAGCCAGTTAGTGTCAGTGAAGAGATGTAGGGCTCACATAGTGGTCATGTCTCCCATCTTCTCCATTTCCCTCCATGTCTCTTTATTTACACCACTATATATGCCATTGTTGTTGATGACAATGATGATCACTGGCAGCTTATACCTGTTCAAAAGACATATAATTTTACACTTAGTAATAGAAGTAAAATTGCACAATTTATTGGAACAGAAACAGGCAAAAATATACTACTACTACTAATAATAATAATAATAGTAATAATAATAATGCCAGCCAAATGATTTCTGCAACTGCCTGAACAAATTAGGTTTTGATTAACACTAATGGGTAGCCCAATTACAGTTAGAGTAAAAAAAACACCTCATGAAGCTTAAGATCATGACAACAATCACAAGGGTGAAAGTTTAAAATGCTAAAAATATGTCTACCAAAATATCAGAAAGTCTATAAAGGTTTTTCATGTTCGACATAAAAACCTATCAGACCAAAACATTTTGACAGACATTTACAGTATGTACAGAGATGTCACTTGACAGTAGATGTCACTTTAATCATGTCTGAGTTGCACAGGCCAGTATGTAAACAATGTATATTTGTAAATATATATATTTATATATATGTAAACAGGCCAAATCAACTGAGGTGCACAGGCCAGTATGTAAACAATGTATATAAGGTACACAGGTCATTATATAAACAATGTACCTAAGCTACTTAGGCCAGTATATAAACAATGTACATAAGGTACACAGGCCAGTATGTGAACTACAGTATGTTCCTAAGGTGCACAGGCCAACATGTGAACAATGTACATAAGGTACACAGGCCAGTATGTGAACTACAGTATGTTCCTAAGGTGCACAGGCCAACATGTGAACAATGTACATAAGGTGCACAGGCCAATATGTAAACAATGTACATAAGGTGCACAGGCCAATATGTAAACAATGTACATAAGGTGCACAGGCCAATATGTAAACAATGTACATAAGGTGCACAGGCCAATATGTAAACAATGTACATAAGGTGCACAGGCCAATATGTAAACAATGTACATAAGGTGCACAGGCCAATATGTAAACAATGTACATAAGGTGCACAGGCCAATATGTAAACAATGTACATAAGGTGCACAGGCCAATATGTAAACAATGTACATAAGGTGCACAGGCCAATATGTAAACAATGTTGCTTGCATTCCATTCCTGCTCTGGCACGAAAGATGCATGAATAAACAGACTTCAGCTATAACCCTGAATGGCTGAGAGGTTAAAAGCATTAGGTTTACCTGCACATGGTCTCAACTTCCATGCCTGAAAAGCCAAATGCACTGTCTCCCTCTACACACACCACTCTTCTGCTGGTGTGCTGGGCCTGTTCCAATACTGCTGCTGCAATGGCAAAGCCAGGTCCGACTCCCATGGTGCCGAATGTCCCTGCATCCAGCCTGCAGAAAAGCTTGTAATATCACCGTATAGGAAAATGCATGCTGACATAGATTTGGCTTTATCTTTACTGTCTGTATTGTTTTCATTAAACATTTTAAGTCAATTATTGTCAACTCTGTCAGTTCACAAATCATCAAGGACTCAAGTTCTCTGTTGTGAGTCGAATAAGTAGAAATAGGTGCCTGCAGTGTTGCTGATTTTAAAACCTGCCAGACTTTTTCTCGCTTGTCAATCACGACAACACTGGCCAATTGGCACGTGTGAACTAATGTACGCAAATAAGTGGAAGAGGGCAGTTAGTGTTTTCTCCTGTGTGTTACACTGACGTGTGAAGCAAGTGTTTGCCCCACCCTCCCCATTTTTTAGCCTTCAAATTTTTGTGGTAGAGTTATCTAGTCGGGGGCACGGTGGCTTAGTGGTTAGCACGTTTGCCTCACACCTCCAGGGTTGGGGGTTCAATTCCCGCCTCCGCCTTGTGTGTGTGGAGTTTGCATGTTCTCCCCATGCCTCGGGGGTTTCCTCTGGGTACTCCGGTTTCCTCCCCCGGTCCAAAGACATGCATGGTAGGTTGATTGGCATCTCTGGAAAATTGTCCATAGTGTGTGATTGCGTGAGTGAATGAGAGTGTGTGTGTGTGTGTGTGTGCCCTGCGATGGGTTGGCACTCCGTCCAGGGTGTATCCTGCCTTGATGCCTGATGACGCCTGAGATAGGCACAGGCTCCCCGTGACCCGAGGTAGTTCGGATAAGCGGTAGAAGATGAGTGAGTGAGTGAGTTAGCTAGTCTATGGTGATTGACCAGACCACATTGGGGAAAAATAAGAATAGACTGATGTAAAAGACCTGTGTCTGGGTAAGTAGTTGTGCAGCATGGTGCGACCAATATCCATGGTGTTGGCTCCTTCGCTGACAATGACACAGTCTTTGGGTAGGAGTTGAGCAATGTGATGGAATGCAGTGTAGTAGTTCATGGGCAGAGTATTTTGGAGAGAAAGAGCCTGCATATGAAAAAAAAAAGTCCATTTACTTCAAGTGTAGATGTAAAACAGAAATTAAATTGGCACTGAGCAAAATTATATGCATCATTTTCACCAATTTCATTTGTTCAGTCAGGCCCTTACCTTTGATATCTGAGCATTGGAAGCCATTTTTTCTTTCAGCTTTGTCCACCACTCTGTGTTTGCTGGATACGCCCATGTGTCCGATCTCAATATTTCTACCAGCTAGATTTTAATTCAGAAAACATTGCTTATTAAAAGTAAGTTTGTGATAAAACCTGTAATTTGCAATGAAACACTGATGATTCTGAAAAAACACTGATGATTCTCCTCTCTACCCAAGTCATAAGTCATATACTAAAACAGGTAGTAACATGTTGTTCTGTGGATACCTGGCTGACTACAGCCCTGACATCTCCCAGTAGTGCTGCTGTAGCTCTAACATTATTACTAAGCTCCTCTGCACATATATCCACCTAGAGAGAGAGAGAGAGAGAGAGAGAGAGAGAGAGTGAGAGAGAGAGAGAGAGAGAAAGCATTCAACAAATACGGAAGTTACAATCTCTTTATACTAGACTAAATACATCACTGAATATATCCTTGAGTGCTCCAATGTTGCCATGACTGACAAGAGGGGATCTGAATTGCTGCATGTTTATGTTTGTCCTAAAAGGTCTATTTGTATTCGCTTGTATTATACCTGAATAAGTTTGACATCAGGGCTAAATCTGGGAGGGAAGCCAAAGTGCAAGATCCAGTTTAGTCTGGCACCCAGCAGCACAACCACATCTGCCTGCAGCAGAGCTCTGGAACACAGACACAGATTTTTACAGCGATTATTAAGAAATGCTATTCGAACGCAGATCAAAATACTTTGCATTTGAGTCAAAAAATGTATTCAGTTTAAAGTGGAAGGGGACCAAGTGTACACACACACCTGGAGCGTGCAGAAGCCACACAGTTGGGATGGTCATCAGGAAGTACTCCTTTTCCCATGGGAGTTGGCAGGAAGGGCAACCCACTTAGTTCCACAAGCTCTTTAATTTCGTTCTCTGCCCGACCGTATGCCGCACCTACAGTAAGGCAACACACACTATTCACATGTGTGTATAAACTGCTCATAAACCTAAAGCTACACCAGGTAGGTACAGGCAGTAATGCTCTGTAGTATTAAGTCAGTGTTTCAGTGTCACCTTTGCCAATGATGAGAAGTGGTCTCTCAGCTTGTTTGAGCACTGTGACAGCTTTGGAGAGTTCATGATTGCTGGCTAGGCTCACTGGAGAAGGAGGACAACAGGATGGGAATCTGTAATTACACAGCCACAGGAGCTGAAGTCAGACAAATCGTGTTTAAATGACCTCGGTTTAAAGTAGCTGCTTCGTCAAGGTCACTGTGAACCTTGGAAAGTTTTTGGAGATATAAGGAAACCGGAGAGCCTGAAGGAAACCCAAATGTGTGTGAAACTGCACACAGACAGACACCTGAGCTCGGGAGACACACGAGACACTTTAAAGGAGGCACAGTAATACTACTCACTATATCACTGTACCAACTTTCTTTTTAAATCATTCAGGCACAGACTTGACCCAACACCTTAGATATCAGAAAGATCCAACATTAAGTCACACAAAAGACATAACTGGAGTCACCTGACGGATTTCCGGTCCACTCTTGCATTTACCATGTTACCAGGGATGTCTATGTAGCATGCTCCTGGACGACCATAAATACTGCTCCTTACAGCCTGGTGAAACATCAGAGCAAGCACTTGTATAAAGACACAGAATCAGAAACTACAGGCACAAAATGAAAGCGATCAAAACTTTTACCTTTTCAACTACAGCTGGTATCGTAATCAGGCTGCCTGGTCGAGCTGAAAACTTGCTGTAAAGGCGACAGGCTTCTACCTGATTAAGAAAAGAGGATAAAAATTCAGTTTGATGTATAGATTTGAAAATCCATCTTGTTACTAATTTATACACCAGAAATATACTTAAGAATACACTTGAAACAGGAAGCTATTGGAGCTATTTCAGGCATTTGTCCTTGCTGTAACCTTGACCTTGATCTAATCAGTTCATTTGCTGGTTACACTAATAATTCTGTATAAATTCAACAACCATTCTTGAGAAATCATGCTGATGAGACTCTCGTAAAGAGACATGGAGATATAGAAGGACAGGTAGACAACCCAAGAACATTATGCGTAACCACCTGTGGAAATTCTTGAAATGCTCCAGTTGTCTCCTGATTCTGATCTGAGGAGCCCCCAATGACTAACACAGGCCTGACAGAGACAGAGACAGAGACAGAGAGAGAGGGGGGGGGGGGGGGGGTCATTTGTGTATAGTACAAGTAATGCCACTTGCAATAGGTATTCAAACTCATTACCAGCAGTTCATGTTAGCATTGGCCATTCCACCAAGTGCATGGATCAGCCCAGGTCCAGACACCACCAGACACACTGCAGGACTGTGACAGAGTAGCAGACAGCAATAAGAGTGAACACTTTGGCACAGCAAAAAGTGCACTGATAGTAGGCAGGAAATCAATTAAGGGAAACACATACTGTCCAGTTAAATATCCAACTGCAGAAGCAGCATAACAGGCCTGTTGAAAACAGAGACGTGTGACATATACAGTAGTGTGCAAAAGGCATGTGTATGTGAAAAATGTTTTAAAACTGGAAATTTGTTTGCTAAAAAATGTAGAAGATAAAATTTATTTACACAGTAAAGAAATCAAAGCAGATCTGTCAAGGACATTTCATCTGCGCATTGTGTTTTTGTTCATTTTTATTTACATTCACTGACGACTTTTATTAAGAACACGATAGTATACAATACTAACACTAACACTTTACTAATACTGGGTAGGGCTTCTCTTTGCCCTCAAAAACAGCCTCGATTCTTCATGGCATGGATTCCACACAATGTTGGAAACATTCTTTTGATTGTGATTACAGATAAGACTCTTATCTAGAATGGCTTACAAAAAGAAGGAGAAACAGCAGAAGCAGAACAATAAAAAACTGATTAGCTAAGTAAGTGCAAAAGCAATGAACTAATGAGCAAATTGCAAATAAGTTGTGTGTGATCAATTGTAGTCATTAAAAGGCATTAACTGTTATCTATGTCAGATCTGAATACCTCAGTGTATGTCTTTGACGCGTTTCATTAGCTGTTAGTGAAGGGGTGTGCTCTTACCGCTTGTTCATTGCGCATGCCCACATACTTGATGCCAGCAGCCTGGGCTGCCATGGCAACCTCAATAATGGGAACTCCAACGATGCCAAACATGTACTCCACATTCTGCAGTGTTACGATTGACATTATAACATATTAGAATATGTAGAAGATTAAAAAATAAATACACACATCGAGGTGCATTAGTTTCATAATTTTTTAAAAAAAAGTTCAAACAGTTTGCAATAAAATGTCCATCTACATTATGCTATTATATCCGTCTTATTATATCCGTCTTAATTTGCTGAAACTTAATAAAGGGTCATAAATTACTTGTGGCACAGGTTAATAATTTGATGCAGAATAGCAGAATAAAATGATAGTTCAAAAATCTTTAATATGGTCAATGTTTGACGATTTCTTATTTTCATATTGCAATAAGACAAACACAAGATTATTATATTTCTTTTCATACTTTACTATTTTTTTCGACGGATTACTTTGGTTCTTTCCCGAAATTAGTGCTTAAAATTATCTAAATAATCTACCAATAGATGATCTCATAAAACAATAAACTATAACTAGAAATAGGCTTATTAATTATTCATAAATAGGCTTAATAGTTTTTTATAGATTTTTTGCTTGTTTCTTTCTTTCATTAGTTTACATCCAAATCTGAATAGGATCATCTAAAAGACACAGTAAGTCTGTCTTGGCATGGCTGTATACAGAAGAAAACTATTAACCGGTGTTTGTGCTTATTCCCAAGATGATACATATTTGAATTACAGGGGTGACCAATCCCATTTTTCATTATAGATACAATGCACTAATTTGATGCTCATACTCTTGGTAACTCTCTGCAAGCTGAAAGGAGGTCATACAGAACACCACAGATATGCGCATGTGCGTAATCTATGTTGTGGTAGTCAACATACTGTGTCAGAGGATCAGATCAGACAGAATGTAATCCATCTGAATTCATATGGCCTTGATAGTATAAGCCATGATAGCAATTAAAAATATTCTAAATTTCTAACAATAGAAATTTGAATAAACCAGCAAACATCATGTTTAAATGTTATGCAGAAGCATGAGTGAATGTGCAAAATCTTTAAACACAACTGGGATGGTGATGGATTTACTGCTAAACTAACTTTATCACAGAATTTACATTATACTTTTACTACCTAATTATTTTTATATTTAGAGTTTAATGTTTAGAGATAATCTGGTGATCGTGACAGTGACAATGAATGCACAAGATGTCAAAAAGAAAAAGATATCGAGCAGACTCGAGCAGACTGATCGAGCAGACTGATTTTTGGAATTCTACAACAGATAATGTTAACTGTGGAAAGCACAGGACTGATCCAAGGCCTCATAAAAAAAAGTGCTGTTAGGTGGATTACTGAATAAATTGCCCCTAGTTGTGAATGAGTATGTGAAGGTGCTCTGTGATGGACAGGAGTCCCATCCAGGGTGAATTCCTGCCTCGTGCACCTATCCAGGATAACCTCCAGATCCTACAGTGTTTCCCTGACCGGCTAAAGTTCTTACTGAAGATGAATAAATGAATAATGTTCGCTTATACACACAATCACCTTATACACACTGTTGGTTACAGGATATCAGGCTTTTATTTTGAAATAAAAATTTACTTTCGCACAACTGTGGGTTTTAAATGTGCAATCTGGGGTTTTTATGTGCAATTTCGTGTTTATGAAACACAAAGTTTAATATACACTCTTGTTGATGGAACACAAAGTTTTTTTAAATTGCTGTATTTCTTAAACTTCTATTAATAGCTGTACTTACTAGGACAACCATGACAAGGCTGACCTTATAGCATTTGTTCCCTGATGTAACAGTCTAAAAACATTAATTATGCTCACTGAATTAACAGCGTATGTTTAAATGTGCATTAGATAATATCTGTGAAAATAGTTCTCCAACAGTTAAACAGGAGTTAAACAAGGTTTGATTTTTTTATTATTATTTAGTCCATCCCCACTTTCACCAAATCTCCGCCTCCAAAACTTCCTAGAGTTAGCTAGTGTTAGCCCGTTAGCTAGTGTTAGCCCGTTAGCTAGTGTTAGCCCGTTAGCTAGAGTTAGCCCGTTAGCTAGATATAGCCCATTAGCTAGATATAGCCCGTTAGCTAGATATAGCCCGTTAGCTAGTGTTAGCCCGTTAGCTAGTGTTAGCCAGTTAGCTAGAGTTAGCCCGTTAGCTAGATATAGCCCATTAGCTAGATATAGCCCATTGGCTAGAGTTAGCCCATTAGCTAGAGTTAGCCCATTAGCTAGAGTTAGCCCATTAGCTAGAGTTAGCCCATTAGCTAGAGTTAGCCCATTAGCTAGAGTTAGCACATTAGCTAGAGTTAGCCCATTAGCTAGAGTTAGCTAGAGTTAGCCCATTAGCTAGAGTTAGCACATTAGCTAGAGTTAGCCCATTAGCTAGAGTTAGCCCATTAGCTAGAGTTAGCCCGTTAGCAAGGACTGTAATGGCACCACTTTAGCTGCTATGTTACTGACAAGCAAACACACATTGCACATTGCACATTGAAGGTTCGGGAGCTTTACTTGTTTGAGTATAAATAAATTTCTGGATTATTAAACTAACCTGAGCTTTCAGTGCTTCAGCAATAAGCTGCGCTCCGGTAAGTTCCTCCATAACTTTAACTTTTAACAGGTGCAGAATAGCAGCAGCGCGACCAAAGTGCAGGACGCTGTTAGCAGCACGGATGCATTCAAGTTGATCATTAACTATCACAATCTGCGCAGGTTTATTCAAACATCCAGATATTGGCTCTTTATATCTGAAAAAATTACATTTTAATAATAAAATGCATAACTATAACTACAATAAATGTATTTATTTCATTTAATGCGTCTATTAAAAAAGTACCTCTGTGAATTGTAATTTGTTAATGTAATTCTTAAATATTATATTTATAATTATATACTAAGCTGGTTGAAAAGAGACATCCTATCAAATCAATTGTAATATAATATAAATTAAATATAATATATAATATAAAAGTCAGATTATAATATGACATTTTATCTCATGTGGAAACACTGAAAATAATTCTGACACTGGTATTTGAATGTTTATATGCTTTATGGGGTGTCTACTACTAACAGGAAAATGTTTAATATATCTGGTTTAATACATATATAATAAAATGTCGTCATTCAACATCATAATTGCTGTTATAGAGAAAGTTGCTGTATTTGTCCAGTGCAGTATTTGCCAGGCTGCTGTCCACATCTTCCACCATATGTATTTTTCTGCCTTCAGTTTGACCTTCTCGTCCATCAAGATACGATTGTAGGATCTGGAAAAACTTGGAACAAAGCATAATAAATGTGTAATGAAAAGTATAGAAGCTTTTCTGCAAAATGCATACGTGACACTCAAACAGCAGAAGTAGAAATGGCTTTGATATTTGCTTTACATTTTTGATTTAGCAGAAAAGTTTATCCAAAGAAACCAACAAATAAGGAAGAACATTTCCATAATTTATTATTTATAATAAATAAGGAAGAGCCAATGACATACAAGTAAATCATGTAATAATCAAAGCTAAACAAATTATTAAGAACATAGATGTAGACATAGATATTAGAGATCAGAAAGTTTTCAGCTCACCAGCATTCTGCTTTTTGGATTGCTCAGAGATTTCCACTCTTCTGTGCTTGAGGTGTCTGATTCAACTGAGACCATGATCACTGCTGCTAAAACCAGTACAGTCAGCCTGTCACACACACACACACACACACACACACACACACACACACACACACACACACACACACACACACACAAATCATCAGCTACGTACACGCTTTTGTTATAAGAATACTGCAAAAACAGCCCACCATTATCACACATCACTTACATCTTTATCTTAGTTTTCAGAGCTGAATCACAGGTGAAGTTCCTGTCTTTCCATCCCTCCTTTCTCTCCTTTTATATAGAGACATAACCCCCACTAAGAATTCATACTATCCAGATGAATTAGTATTTCCTCTTCAAATAATTAAAGATCACATGGTATGTGAGTCGTGACCGTCATTACCGTCTCATTCTCAGAATATCAGGGTTAATTGCGATATGCATGGTTTTGGCCTTTAAAAGCTATGCAGACTATGGGAGGGAAAAACATTAAAGTGAGTGTAGGTGCACAATTACCCAGGCAATGAGAGTAGTGTGCAGAGAATGAGGACGACTAATGATTAAAGCTTATAAAAGAGGAGCTTTCTTTTTTTGTCTGTATTTTTTTTGTCATTAAAGCTGTCACTCTACTTGAAGGTACAAACATTCTATTAAATGCTGGTTTTCTGGATACAGTTGTGATTTCCAGATGGACACGGTGCTGCTTATGAGTTGTTAAAAGTGTTATACAAATAAATTGAAATTGAACAGTGGAAGAGCTCAGGAATTTGTTAGGATGTCGCAGAACCTTGGTGATTTTCTTAGCTCTCGCCCTGATCCTCTGTTTGAGGATGTCCTCCACCTTGACAGTCAGTCTTATATGATACAGTTAACGCACCACTCTGCCAGGCCCAAATCCAAACCGAGTCGGAATCGAATCTAATATTAGACGCACGCTCATGAAACGATTAGCACAGGATTACTTTTTTAAGATGTAAACACAGAATTCGTGACATAAGCCATCCTGGGATCGAACTCACAGCCTTCCGATTGGTAGCCCAACACCTTAACCACTAGGCTACTATATACTGGATAGAGCGTTCCGCAGCGTATACAATCAGCGTATACAATGACTGACTGTAGTCAATGAACGTTTGCTAGAAATTTAATTAATAAACACGGACAAGTGGATTTATAAAAACAGTGACAGGTCTAGCTATCCAGCTGAATACCAGCACTGTTGTAACGCCACTTCTTCAGACAATTTAGAGGACCAGAACGAAGTATTGTATACACCTTTTTACTGCACACTTTAAAAGATAAAGTCCATTTGAGAAAATGATCAGTTCTACCAGAATAGCTAGCGAATTAACACTATGTTAACTGCTTGCTTCACACTGATGTTGGGTTGGTGTTACATTCTAAAATGTCTTTCACACGTGGACAAAATTGTTGGTACCCTTCGGTCAATGAAAGAAAAACTCACAATGGTCACAGAAAAAACTTTAATCTGACAAAAGTAATAATAAATAAAAATTCTATGAATGTTAACCAATGAAAGTCAGACATTGCTTTTCAACCATGCTTCAACGGAATTATTTAAAAAAATAAACTCATGGAACAGGCCTGGACAAAAATGATGGTACCCCTAGAAAAGACTGAAAATAATGTGACCAAAGGGACATGTTAATTCAAGGTGTGTCCATTAATTAGCATCACAGGTGTCTACAATCTTGTAATCAGTCAGTGGGCCTACGTGTGTGTGTGTGTGTGTGTGTGTGTGTGTGTGTGTGTGTGTGTGTGTGTGTATATATAGGGCTCCAGGTTGTCACGGTGTTGTGTGGTGACATGATGTGTACCACACTCAACATGGACCAGAGGAAGTGAAGGAAAGAGTTATCTCAGGAGCTTAGAAAGAAAATTATAGACAAGCATGATAAAGGTAAAGGCTATAAGACTATCTCCAACCAGACTAAAGTTGCACATATTATTCAGAAATTTAAGATCCATGGGACTGTAGCCAACCTCCCTGGACGTGGCCGCAGGAGGAAAATTGATGACGAATCAAAGAGACGGATAATCCGAATGGTAACAAAAGAGCCCAGAAAGACTTCTAAAGAGATCCGAGGTGAACTTCATGCTCAAGGAACATCACTGTCAGATCACACCATCTGTCTTTGTTTGAGCCAAAGTGGACTACACGGGAGACGACCAAGGAGGACACCATTGTTGAAAACAAATCATAAAAAAGCTAGACTAGAATATGCCAAACTACATGTTGACAAGCCACAAAGCTTCTGGGAGAATGTCCTATGGACAGATGAGACAAAAATTAAACTTTTTGCCAAGGCACATCAGCTCTATGTTCACAGACGGAAAAATGAAGCATATCAAGAAAAGCGCATGGTCCCTACTGTGAAACATGGAGGAGTGCAGTGATTGCCTCAAAAGGTTGTGCAACAAAATATTAAGTTAGGGGTACCATCATTTTTGTCTAGGTCTATTCCATGAGCTTTATTATTATTATTATTATTATTATTATTTTTTTTAATAATTCCGCTGAAGCATGGTTGAAAAGCAATGTCTGACTTTCATTGGTTAACATTCATAGAATTATTATTATTACTTGTCAGATTAAAGTTTTTTCTGTGACCATTGTGAGGGTTTTTCTTCAATGACCAAAGGGTACCAACAATTTTGTCCATGTTTGTACACACATGCATACAGTTGTCATGCGTAATTGAACAAACTACCAGATTTCCCACAGTTCTACTTCCTGTCACCTTTTTCTTTTTTGGCATCCAGACTTAAGGTTTCATAATTCTGACAGGTGCAAAAATTCAATATATGCATTGTTACAATATATAATTTTGTAGGCATTCTACATATGACATTTTTATGGACTTCTGAACTGTTGGCCTTCGGGGTGCTCTCTGAAAACCTAGAGCCCCAAGTCAGGCCTGCCTTTCCTGACTCTAGTTATGCATCCGTATGGAGTTTAAACTATGGAGACTTTGGGTGCAGGATTAAAACATGTCACCAAAACACACTTTGTTCCCAATCAAACTGAAAACCCCCAAATCCCAAGAGAAGAATCAGTTGCATTACATTTCACATTTTCCTAAAGTTGGCTGACCCTTTAATCCAACATGTCTAACTGAGCAGTTGAGTGTAATGGCCTTGCTTAACACCCCACCAGTGTGGTTAAGGTGATGTTGGGATTTTGAATTCCCACAATTACCCAGTGCTTTATCCAGAGATCTACCTACTTTTCTCTAATGGAGTCCTCACCTACTGTTATCAACTGCTGGGTGCCGATAATGTTAAATCCTTAATAAATTATAAGGCTAGTTAATATTAAGAACAAGTTTCCTTACTAAATTATGAAAACATTACTCAAAGCAAAGAACAACCGTAAAATCACATTTCTTTATTTAGCCAACCATAAAATATACATGAACATCTTGTGCTGAATGGTAGAGAGCAGTTGCTTTGGTAGCGAATTTCTTGCCAATTCTACACAAAAGCATAGAAAAAACTAAAAAAAAACACAACGCTGCTCCACTTTCATTCAGCCAACAAACTTAAACTAAGATGAATATCCAGTTTTATATCATTCCAAAATCAATGTGAGAAAAGACAAATAACTTTAACATACCAAGGATCAAGTGGTCTCATTATCTAATCAAAGAAAGCCAAAAACTGATTAGAGCCAGGAAAATATAGAACATATTAATATTCACATTTCACCATACAAAGAGACCAGATGCTTTCCTAACATTGGATTACACAGTGTTCTTCTTCAAGAGCAAAGCATGCTGGGAGCTGTTTGCTTCAGTCCAGTTTCAGTGCTTTTTTTCCTTTTAAATACAAACATAGTGTTTTATTTGTGCATCATAGTTTTGTTCTCCAAACTGCCCCTACTTTCCTGCATCCACACGGCAATATGTGAAGGCACAAGATGATGAAACGTGGAAACTAAAAATAAATACAGGTAAAAAGAATAATTTATTTTGAAAGAAAAGACAGCAATGGTTAGCTTGAACTTTATGCCCATCTCCTTTAGCATTACAAAGCTTATATTTATTTTTCTCCACTTGCCCTCAATGATTTGAAAATAGAAGAAAATGCTATAATTTTTTTCCCACTCAGAGGGATAGAGGACATAGACATGTAGTAAAAACCTGTTTTTAAAAAATAAATCATCTCTTTCCCCCTATGCAAAGTAGCAACATTAAGTGTGCATGAGGGATCACTTTGAAAGCTTCACAATCAGCCATGTCATCTTCTTTAATCGGGACAATTAAAAACCTGCCCTTGTTTTCAAAAACCAGTTGAAAAAGAGCTTAATCCCGTAAGAGAAAAGAAATCTGTTTCAAACTACACCTACAAAACATTGGTCCCCAGGCTGATGATTTGTTACACTTTATTGCCACGTAGGGAGGCAGCTCGGCGATTCCAGGTGTCCAGAGCAAATCAGAAACAATCCATTGGAGGAGAGAAGCAGAAAGTACTCTGAGGTATCTGCTGAAAGGTGCTGGTTAAGATTGAGGCAGATGAAGAGAGGGGCTGGGTCAGTAGGGGGTGTCTTCTGGGCCTTTACATGTGTATGTACGTGTGTGTGTGTGTGTCTTTGGGGGAGGGGGTGTCTGGACTTAAGGCTCTGCACAGTGGCCAGCTGCTAGGACAAAGCTGCCTCCTGGTTATTAAGACAGTATGAAACATCTCTTCTTCTTTCTCCCTCTCTTTCAGTAGGTCTCAGAGTCAGAGTCATTGAGCTCTTCGTCTTTGTAGAAGCCGTGATGGCTGATGCTGTTGAAGCTGCAGTAGGTGCTGTGTCCACTGCGCAGCATGGGCAAGCTGTCGAATGTGGCACTCTTGGCTGGGCTAGTGTAGTGGTTGATGGTACTAAACGGAAGGCTGGGCACGGACCCACTGCTTGGAGACACAGGCATCATGGTGGCCAGGATGAGAGCCAGGCAGTCTGCCACATCTTTGTTGGGGGCACAGGCCAGGGCAGGTGTGTAACCTGGGATGGGGCAATTCATGACATTTGTATTTGTATTAATACACAGTACACATTTCAGGAAATCCAAAAGCTATGAAGATGAAAGTTTGTGAAAATTCTTTTTCAAGCACGAGTTACCATTTTCATCAACAGCTAGCACGCTTGCACTCTTGGCCAGCAGCTCCTGTACCACAACAATCAGTCCGTTTCTGGCAGCCACATGTAGCGGCCTACACAAAAAATGACTTGGTCAGCTGTTGCCCTATATAGTCAGCTCATTATGTAGCTACTGTACATGAGCTACCCCACCAGGAGTCATACATACGTTTGTAAAGCTGCATTAGTGGAGTTGATGAGATTTCTGTCTGTGATCTTCTCTAAAATCAACAAGGCACTGGTCTCATGTCCCTACAGAAGACAATCACAATAATTAAGGCTGACTGAATTTATGCCTTCATGTATAGTCAACAGTTTGGACAAAGATTGAATATATGTACTGAATAATCTTAAAGATATCATAAGATTATAATATATAAAGATATCTAGAAGTATTGTCCTTTAATAATTAGTTTAATGCCCCTATGGTTATACATTTTTAGTACATAGTTTCTAGTAACTTTAACAAAGATCTTCTAACCTTTCTAACAAAGTTTTCAAAAATCAAATTTTATTTACTTTAATGCAGTTCTGCTTTAGAAAATAATAGCAGCAGTTTGGTGCTTTCTATTATGAAGCTGGTTAATAACAATAATGTGCTAAGCTTCATCAGGAATACTGTTCATAATTTAACATTAAAATATATGAACACTCAATAATTGTGTGTGTTACTTCATGTTAATGCTACAATATTATTCTAAAATTGTAGAAAATAAAGCATATATACGATGTGTGTGCCCAAATGTAAACTGGCAATGTATATGCATATTCTTTTAAAAATCTAATTTTATATCCATCAAACATATTAAATACAATAAAAACAATTCTTGGGTACTGAGACTTGTAAACCCCACACTACATGTGTATGCAGCAGGGTGACTGTGACTGACCTTACTGCAGGCCAGGTGTAGTGCAGTGTTTTTATTGGCATCCTGCAAGGTCAGGTCTGCTTTTGCACTGCTTACCAACAACTCTGAGAGAGAGAGAGTGAGAGAGAGAGAGAGAGAGAGAATGAGAGAGAGAGAGAGAAAGAGAGAGAATGAGAGAGCGAGAGAGAGAGAGAGAATGAGAGAGAGAGAGAGAGAGAAAGAGAGAGAATGAGAGAGAGAGAGAGAGAGAGAGAGAGAATGAGAGAGAGAGAGAGAATGAGAGAGAGAGAGAGAATGAGAGAGAGAGAGACACAGTGTGTGCGTGAGAGGGAGACACAGAGCATGAGAGAGAGATAGATAGAGAGAGACACAGAGAGTGAGAGAGAGACACAGAGTGTGTTTGTGAGAGAAAGAGAGAGAGACAGAGTGAGAGAGAGAGACAGAATGAGAGAGAGATAGTGTGAGAGAGAGAGATAGTGAGACAGAGAGAGAGAAAGACAAAGGTAGTGATAGATGGAGAGAGAGAGAGAGAGAGAGAGAGAGAGAGAGAGAGAGAGAGAGTGTGAGAGACAGAGAGACTAATTAAGATATCAGAATCATAACCATGTTCTACATTAAGACAGCACTCTTCATTCTAATGTAGATTAAAACAAAAACAAAGTACAAGTAATCTTTGATCATTCAGATTCAATTGCAACACCTCCAGTGGGTTTGATTGCAGTGAGGACTGGCAGCATTTACTGGACTCATCCTGTCAAACAATTAATTCCAGCCAGTGGAATTCATGACTGAGGAAACACTGGCCACATGGACAGGCTTGGATTTGGAGAGGTCTTACCAACGGCATTTGTCTGTCCATTTTCAGCAGCCATCATAAGCGGGGTTTTGCCGGCAGAGTCGACACAATTAACCTGGGCGTTGTGGGCAAGAAGAAGTTGCAGACACTCCACGTGATCTGTGAATGCGGCGGCATGAAGCGGAGACCTGCAAGGAATCAAAACAAATCTATTCTCGCTGCATGCATTAGATACAAACCGTACATGTCCTAATTGCTGAGTTAATGCGGATTCTATTTATTGTTTAGGTTTAAAAAAAGGTTGAAAGCTATAAGTAAAACTTTGAGAACTCAAAAAATAGGATATTAACCCAATGCTGATGTCATACAACTCACAAATGAACAAATAAACAGGAACTATCTGATGTCTTACCTGTTTTTAGAGTCAGCAGTGTTGACGATGACTGGACCCAAAGTGTCAATCAACATTTCAGCTGCTCCCTCATTGTCGTTTATCCTACAAATCGAACAAACTTTAAGCTTGTATTTTAATAAGCACTTATTTCTTTATCTGTTTCCCTAATCCACAGCACAAACGGTCAGACTTACACAGCACAGTGAAGTGGGCTGAAGGAGTTGCCCTCAGCCTTGTGGAACAACTCTTGTTCTAGCAGCACTTCAACACACGTGTCATGACCTAGAAAGAGCAAAAGAACTGACATGTAGTCCAGATGACGGACCCGTTTGCACTGATAAAATATAGCCTTGTCATCTGTGTGTGTGTGAGTGGAGTGTATTTTTTGAAGTCACCATTGTAACACGCCCAATGCAGAGGTGTGTATCCCTGGTGGTCTGTGATGACAGGGATGGAATCCAAAGATTGAGCTGCATGTAGCAAACCCCCCAAAACCCCCACGTGACCACAGGCGGCGGCCAAATGTACAGGAGAGCGCCCTCTACAGTCCCGCATCATGAAACCTGCGTTGTGCTGCAGCAAGGCTTCCACACACTCCTCATGTCCCGTCACTGCCTGGAGGTCACATCAACACACTTGCATAAATGCAGGATTAAAAGCTATCCTAACTCTAAGAATACGACCTAGGATTACACGCTGAAAAATACGGATTGAACAAACAGGTCAGACACGTACTAGGAATGGAGAGTTTATGATATCTGATACAAAGAGATATGTAAACAAGTATTAAATGGTGCAAAATGGAACAGAAAAATAAACAACTAAATAATTCAATAAAAATCATGCAAATCTATAGTTGAGAGCAAGTATGAATTGAGTGATATATATTCCACAGTTCCTCAAACTTACTCACATCATGTGAACAGAGCTAATTTTTCTACTTCTGGGTTCAGATTGATATTTAACTGAAACCCTCACTAAACTGCAAAAGATTGAAATGAAACAACAAAACAAATAATAATAATGCTACTTTAAAAAAAAAGTAAACGTGTCTAGAAAGAAATAGACAATTTACCCCTCTGTGTAAAGCAGTGCGGCCCCACTTGTCTTTGGCTTCTACATTCGCTCCTTTATTGAGCAATGAATACACACACTCTGTATGACCGCTCAACACAGCCAGCATCAGAGGTGTCCTGGGAAACACAGTTTGGCAGAGGATTATTCACAGAAAAAAAAAAAATAAATAAGCTTCTCAGATCTGAGAGATTAGCTTAGATACTTTCCTGTTTATACAGAGATTGTAAAGTGCTTTCAACCAAATAATAACATAGCGTTCTATTGGTACATTCTCTACAGTCACTGTAGCAACACTGGTGAGGCTCTCGGATAGGCCTGTTTTGATAGGAGCACCAAATGCTAGGCTACCACTGTAGTCTTTTAATGCTATGCTTTTATGCTTATCTGCAAGGATCAAAAACATGTATTGTGCACTATATTATAATAAACCATGTCTAAAGTTATTCAAAGACGGCCTGCTCGTGCAGAGAAAAAATATGCGGTTTGAAAAGCAGCTCAAAACCTTTTGTACTCCTGTTCCTCTCTGAATAAAAGACTGGGAAAATACTAGTAGAGTGAATTTAGAAATAAATCTAAAACAGCACAACTTACTGCCCGATACCGTCCTGAATGTCAACTGCACTCTGTATATCAGCATTTCCAATCAATAAACGTAGACAGTCAGAGTGGCCGTTTGTGGCTGCAAAAAGAACACAAGGGTTAGATTCCAGGGTCCGGATCAGAAAGATTCAAAGAAAGATCTCAGAGAGTTCCTAACTTAGAGAAGGTGGGGTTGATCCTTTTACTAGGTATGACACGTTCTTTTGAAGACTGTGATTGGTTGTTCAACAAAAACAAATATAATTTGGTTTATTATAAGCCTTCACTTTGTCTCA
This sequence comes from Tachysurus vachellii, assembly GCF_030014155.1. NCBI lineage: Eukaryota > Metazoa > Chordata > Actinopteri > Siluriformes > Bagridae > Tachysurus > Tachysurus vachellii. The sequence continues at coordinate 22,252,637 of NC_083464.1, read as the reverse complement.
ATGTTTAGATATTCTGAGGTTACGTCGTGTAGGGATTACGTTCGTGACTGATCGTATCAGAGATGCGCTAACATCTGTATGTTACAAATGACTGACGTTGTGTTTAAACATGTCAGGCACAGCGTATGTTAACGTATCTCTACATGCCATAGAGGCACTACACACATACATACCGTTATGCCGTTATGACATGTAGAGATACGCTAAGATTTATGTATGGCTGTGCTGTGTCTGAGATGTTATCTCGAATATGATTGGTCACAAAAATAATCCTTACATGGTCTCATCTGTAGCATCTTATTAACTCACCATCATTATTAAATATCGTATGCAATACATTCCTTCTCCCTCTTCACCTTTCAGCCATTAAAGATTTTTGACCATAAAGAGCTCTTTTCAGGGTTAAGATGCTTTATGAATAACTTTTACCTTTACTAGGATCTTCTCTTCTCTAATTTTAAGGGGAAACACCCACATTTTCATACACAAGGATTTTCTTAGAATTAAATCACTAGGAGCAATTTGATGAACGTAAATATGTAACATTACAGTGTTGTACACACAATATTGGCCTTCAAACACACTCCAGTTCTAGTGCAGTGAATTAAAAAAAAAAAAATAAAATAATAATAATAATAATAATAACATTTTTTTTAAATAATAAAAAAATTTATAATAAAAAAAAGGGTGAATCTAATTGTTGATACCTGCTGCATGGATGGGGGTGCGTTTGTGTGTGTAGTCTTTGACAAGGATGGAAGCTCCTTGGTTAATAAGAACATCCACACACTCCACATGGCCTTTAAATGCAGCCAGGTCCAGCGGTGTGTGACCCTGATCTGTCCTCACATCCAGATCCAGCAGAGACTGTACAAGCACCTCGAGGGCCTGGTGATGCCCGTGATACGCCTGAAGAGAAACAGCACATGATCCTAATCTTCAAACGTCTGCATATATTCACATTTAATATATAACTGCAGAAACATTTTGTACGCATCCACCTACATGATTTGACCAATATCTAATCAGCAATTTTTTACATGTGCACCTATACAGCAAAAGTGGTATTACAAATGAGAGCTTAGAGAAGGAGCTGTGCAATTAGACACACGCTTGCTGTGTTGCATGTTCTTGCTTTATTTCCTGTATACTCTTTCCATAGACGTAGTGTTTATATTATGCTTAAGCAACTGCTTCAGACCTGCTAAAACCAAAAGACGGATAAATGAGAAGTCCTGGGAAAAGGATGGGTGAAGTGTAAAATTTACAATAATTTAATTTATTAAATATTTATTCATCAATGAAACCAAAAACAAAACACACAGACTTCAAATGAACATATAAGACACAGTAAGTCCTTGTTCACAGAAACTTGAACACACTTGCCTTTTTTCATCCATAAAGTGGAAGTTTCTGGCAATTTTGGGCACAAAATCACTGGTGGCTGCAATTGAAATGCCTCTAATAAATATTATTAACTGACTAATACTATAAATTGGTCTAACACTGGCCAGGCTGAACATACATTAATATATTAGAATTGAAATTAATGTAAATTCAAACTCCAAACATTCTGCAGTTGAAAGTGAGCTGTGAGCATCAGTGCACTTTTCAAAAAGGGAAAAACAAGCCAAGATTAATATACAAAGTGAGCAATATTATTAGAGAAAGTTATACTAACTTCATGTGTCAACATATGATCTCATGGCTTTTTTAATGATAACTTATTAAACAACAGAGTTCCTAAGCAAAATGTGTGAAGGCTGGCAAGTCTGCTGATTAAAGTAATTTAACAATTTAAAAGAAAAAAAAAAAAAAAAGGTTCTCTTTGCAACTGTTTGTTTCCGTCTTTATCTGTATGACGCGTCTACATTCTCACATGTACTTACAGAGAGATGAAGTGGGCTAACCGGAGCTCGAACATCAGAATCATTGAGGATGTCAGTCCCTGAGGTCTCCATTAGCTAGAACACAATGTGATACAGCAAAAGCTTAACATGAGTTAAGAACTGGAAATTATTATTATTATTATTATTTTTTTTTTAAACTGGCAATACATCTGAAAGGTGATAACTATTACTCACCACATCTAAAGGGGTTTCACTTGCAATCTGAGAAAATGGAAAGAAAATGAGAACAATTACTAGAGAACGCTGAATTTAGACAACTAAAGATCATTTAGAAAATCAAAGAGCTGTTGTTACCAGCTCAAGACACAAGCGGTGTCCATATGCAGAAGCGTAGTGCACTGCATTATAACCCTGATTGTCTCGTATCCCTGGATTAGCGTCGTTTCTCAGCAAATACTCCAGGCACCTGCAACAAACAAACTCGTAATATATACAAGCAGCGAATGAAGACAGTGAAAGTGAAGTGCTGTTCTCCATCTATAATAATAAATCCAGTTTATCCTGTGACTCACTTTCCATCAGAGTCCGAAGCAGCAGCGTAGTGCAGGGGAGTGCAGCCCCTTTTGTCCAGGTCATTGACGCTGGCTCCTGAACCCACCATAGCAAATAGGCACTGATAGTTACAGTTTGCAGCTGCATAGTGCAATGGCGTCCTAAGAAGAACAAGGCATGTTTAAAGACAATGATGCAATCTAGAACCACATAAGAAAGTGTTCAGAGTATGATTATTTTCTGAATATATCTGTGGTGCAGTACAGTTTCTCAGATGCAAGACAAAGAAGCTTTTAAAAGGGAGGACAGGCAGTGCGATCTAAATTACACCTCCTAACCACAATGCAACAGAATACAGCTTTGTAGATCCTCTTAGTAGATGGGATGCATCGGCAGAATAAGTACAAATCTTACCTCCCGAAACTGTCTTTCTTGTTAAAATCTGCCCCTGTATTGAGAAGAAGATTCAGACAGTCCAGATTCCTGTAGAGGCAAATTAAAGTTTGAATTAGAAAAATGGTTCATTTATTTCACAAGTTTCACAAAAAAATAGACAAAGAGAAAACCCTGACCCTCCAGCTGCTGCAGCATGTAAACAGGTCCTTCCGAAATCATCAGGAGTGTCTATGTCAAAGCCTGAGAGAGAGAGAGAGAGAGAGAGAGAGAGAGAGAGAGAGAGAGAGACAAAGGGAGAGCGAGACAAAGAGAGACAGAGAGAGAGAGAGACACAAAGAGAGACGGAGACACAAAGAGAGAGAGAGAGAGAGAGAGAGAGAGAGAGACAGAGAGAGAGAGACAGAGTGATTAAAGAGTGAAAAAGAGACTAATTGAGAGCTGAATCATAGACGACTTCTTTAATCATAACCATAACCAAGTAATCCTTGATAGAATTCATTGAGGGTCAGTGCACTGGAGAAGTCAACAGATTAAAGCACAGGTGCAACATACACTGGGGTGAAGCCTGGACACATGTTGATATACCCCGATGTCATGATCTCAACATAAGTAGCCTGTAAAAGGCTCCACTACATCACACTTCTTCACATAGTCATGTCATCTTCACATAGTCAAATAAATCAGCAACTAAAAAGTGGAACTTCTTCCAAATTTCTTGGTGCTCACTGAACCACAGTTAATGAAACTCTTTTTGTATCCACCTTTTTTTTAATAGCTCACGGAAGAAAAGGATCCAAATTCTTTCTTAACAAAACTAAAAAGTATGTGGACTAAAGTGTGGACTAAAGTGTTCAAGAGACAATTTACCAGATGAAAGCAGTTTACGACAGCAGTCTGAGAAGCCACTGAGTGCGGCTAAATGCAGAGGAAACATGCCATGGACGCCTCGCCTACAAAAGACAAGAAATAACAGTAAATAAAGAGATTTATAATATACTACCATGTTGCATTCACTGCTACACGTTGGAATACACGTTGTTGTAAGAGTAGGAGGACTGACTTAAAAAAAACCTGTTACAGTGCTAGAACCACTGGATTGAGCATTTCTGCTGATCTCCCAGGATTTTCACTCACAACGGTCTCCAGAGCATAGTCTAGTCCAGTGTCAGAAAGCCTTTGCACATGATTGCCTCAGATTTGTGTTATTGTAAACTCTAGAGACTGTTGTACATGAAAATCCTTCCAGTCAAAATCACATAGATCCCATTTTTCACGGTTTCCTGATTAGACAGTTGCATGAATGTACAGGTGTTCCTAATAAAGTGCTCAGTGTTCAAATTCACCTGACCTTTTTACATGTTTGTAATGTTCATGGGATTATACCAGTGAAAATTACAAGTACACTTATACATGCTCATGTCCCAGTTCAAACAGGGCCTAATATAATTGGCCCTGAAAGAGGGAGCTGTTCTAAAGAGTAGCGAGAGACCGCTCACTTTGAGGTGTCCGCTCCATTGGTAATGAGTGTGTTGATGAGAAGTTCATGTCCATATCTCGCTGCGATGTGTAGCGGTGTGTTGCCATTTTTATCTTCACAGTCTATCTCAGCACCTGCATATGGAACCCAGAGACGAGGTTTTGAATGGAGAATGTAATATCTCCTTCTTACTTAAAATACCATTTTGAAAGAGCAAAACCCATTGTCACACCCCATGTTTACACTGTACACATTAGGACAACTGTGTGTGTGTGTGTGTGTGTATTATTTATATTATATATATATATATATATATATATATATATATATATATATATATATATATATATATATATATGTGTGTGTGTGTATATATATATATATATATATATATATATATATATATATATATATATATATATATATATATATATATATATATATATATATATATATATAAATAAAAACATTAATTATTCCTTATTTATTATTATGACTATATTCATTATTCACTATATATAAAACAACACATGATTAGGCTGTTAAGGAGATTCAAAAAAGGACTGAGTCATTATATAAATGTTAAGATAAACAAGGATCACGCTTTACCCACCGTTTTGAATGATTGCTTGTGATTGGGAGAACCTCCCATGGATAGCAGTCATGTGCAAGGGAGTTTTCCCATCTTTGCTCTATTAGATGAAGCAATTTTTAATAAAAAAAGTGTTAGACAGAACTCAAATTTGCTCATACTGATTTCTTGAGATCAGACCTTGTAAAGAAAATTATAGAGTGCAGTAAGACAGGATTTGGCATGCAGGATATCAGAAAAATGCAAGCCTCTGACCTTGATGTTGACGTCTGCTCCGTTCCCTATGAGCAGCTTGAGACAAAATGCGCCGTGCCGTGAGGCAGCTGTAAAGTGCAGAGGCGCGAAACCCTTCTCGTTTACCTGGTTGACATTGGCTCCGCATTCGATCAGCTCGTTCACCACCACATCCTGCCCATTATAGCAGGCCACGTGCAGTGGTGTGTTTCCATATGCGTTCGGCTCATTGATCTACAGAGTGCACAGTCAGTTAGAACCTTTGAAGCAAGAATAATAGAATAACAGAAACATTTTTTCAATGTTATACACTTTATCATGAGACTTACATCCACTCCTAGGCCTAACAGGTATTTGACCACACTAATCATCCCACTAGAGGCTGCTGCATGCAGAGGTGTATAGGCCTTTTTATCTTTGCATGTCACCTCGGCGCCATGAGACACTAAAAGCTTCACCACTTCCAGATGGCCTGAGAAAGAAGGTTGGACAGGGAAAGAGTTGTAATGTCACATACACCAAGACAAGATAAATATGTACAATATCAGGGAAAGAGGTTGCAAAGAAGACACAATCTTACCCATGTATGCAGCCCAATGGATTGCGCGCCGGTCCTTTTTATCAAACGCATTAATGTTCGCTCCTCTGGACAGCAGTAATCTTACCATCTGAAAATAATGCCGCATGCTATTATCCACACTTTAATCATATTACTGAAGGCTTCAAGGGTTAAAAATGGAAAAAGTAATAGGGGTGAGTGTATGCTGACCTCAAGATGACCGCTGAAGGCAGCATGGTGCAGAGCGGTGCGGCCTGCTCGGTCTGACACATTCACATTGCTCAGCAAAGGCACCAGCGCCTCAGCACAGCACACTGCTTTGTTAGCCGCGGCTACATGCAGTGGTGTTTGCCAATTCTTATCCCGTGCGTTCACATCAGCAGAGTGTTTCAACAGCACTTGCACTGCTTCCTGCAGAGATGGAGAAACAAAATAGCTTGTCTTATGGGCACAAGGTACAGTGTGCACTAAATACGGTGAATTACAGAAAGCACTACCTCACTGCATGAGGCTACGGCTCGGTGCAAAGGAGTCAGCCACTTATTGTCTTTGGCATTTACTCTCGCTCCTATGGAAAGACAAGACCACTATTCAGAAAAACACTCTAAGCAATCTTGTAATAATTGATGCAATATTACCCAAAAAACAAATATGCAAGCATAATACAGAGATCCGTTCTGTGCTGTCCGTCATTAGAGCTAAAGTAGCTTGCATTTACCTGATAAAATCAGGAGCTCTATGATTTCAGCATCTCCAAGGTAGGCAGCAGCATGAAGGGGAGTCCTTTTCTCGTTATCCTAAACAAATACAGGACAACACTCTGTTTGTACTTTTCAAAGCGAGCAAAGAAGGGAAAGAAGGGATGGCCCGAATTTTCAGCCAAAAAAAAAAGAAAAAAAGAAAAAAAAGAAGAAGGAAAAAAGCACCTACTTAAAAGGGGGAAGAGATGTTTTTTTTTTTTTTTTAAATGTTATGCTGCTTTTAAATTTAAGAATAATTTTTAAAAAGACTTAAATAAAAAAATATGTATTTGAATAAATGTCCTGTTAAAAAAATTTCAAGTCTCTGTACTAAAGAGTTTTTTTATTAAGTAAAATTAACGTCATTACGTTTTACTTCATATTCTATATATAGCTTTATCTAGAGATTTTCATTTCAAGTGCATCATTTGGGCAAAAAAAAAAAAAAATTTAAACCTTACCTGCACATTTACGTCCTCTTTTTTGAATATAAGGGACCGCACTTCATCTGGGTCAATGTTGAAAATAGCTTTCAGCAGGGGAGGCTGAAAGGTGAGAGAAAAAGTTACTAGTTAATAAAATGTAAAACAAAATGTAAAGTGTGCAAACTGATGAAAAATCTAAATCATATGAATGTTTGCTGTGAATCAGTGTTGTATAAAGTACTAGAAAGCAATACTTGAGTAAAAGTACAAGTATCGTACTAGAAAAAGACTTTGGTAGAAGTGAAAGTTACCTTTTAGAATATTACTCAAGTAAAAGTCTTAAAGTATCTGATATATACTGTACTTAAGTATCAAAAGTCATTTTCTGATATTTAATGTACTTAAGTATTTGAAGTAAAAGTAAAAAGTAAAATTTCATGGTCGGTTCTAGGATTTTATCTTTAGGGGGTTTTAGCCCTCAGTGAGAATTTAAAACAAGAAGAGTTTTATATTATATATATTATATGACTACATATAAGCCAAAAGTTATGGGATTATTAAATGGCAAAAGTGGACACCAAAATTTTATGCATGATACCAGTCTTGAATCAAATCAGTTCATGTATGTGTGCATTCTCTACAAAGAGTGAGTCCAATGAATGCAGTCATTAATAAAAAAAAATATTCACAAGACAAAGACCAAATCAATAAATGTTATTTGTATTTAGTATTGAATGGATTATTTGCATTGATATTTTGTTGGTGCTATCAACTCTGGTAATAAGCATAGTGAAATTTCACTGCTTTTGGTTGCCGTCTTTGCGGCTTTCCGCCGATTATCGTTATAGATAAATGTCTCCAGCTCTGACTGTGCGTGCACACTGTAATGCAATCTAGGAGCAGTGATTCACCAAACCGCCCTTATTGTAGTCGCACACATTTCTTCTGATTTTAGTTTGTAGTAACGAGTAACGAAGACGCTTAGTGGAAATATAGCAGAGTAAAAGTATACATTTTATCTAGGAAATGTAGTGGAGTAAAAGTGAAAGTTGACATAAATTTAAATAGCGAAGTAAAGTACAGATACGTGAAATTTCTACTTAAGTACAGTAACGAAGTATTTACAACACTGGTGTGAATACACATTAGCTTTGAACCAGCATCAATTCTTACACTTGCAAACTTTGTACACATTTTGTAGAGTCACAATCAAGTGTATGATTAACCAATAATCTACCAAGGAGGTCCTAATGAGCATCAATTTCATATGTAGGTTGAAATACAGTCATTAACTGAAACAGAAACCATTGTATGAGACGCTTAAACCTGGGCAAGGAACACGATGTTCATGTCACAGGTCATACACCATGGCAAGACTGACACTGACCATGGCAAGACTGACAAACTGATACTGATCAACCAGACACAAGGTAGATTTACTACATTAGCAAGGTCTCTACCAGGCAAAGAGTTCAAAGCAGACTGAGGTTTCATGATGTGCTGTTCAAGCTCTTTTGAACAAGCACAAATACACAGGCAATGTTGGACAGTAGACACTGTGGTCAGCCAAGGAAGACACATCATGCTCACTTCCCTTCGACATAAGATGATGTCGAGCAGTGCCATCAGCAAAGAGCTAGCGGAAACCAGTGGGACCCAGGTATGTAGAGAAGTAAATACAGAAGCACTGCAGCCAAAAAGCCAAACCTCTGACGAAGAAACAAGACCAAGTGACTCAACTATGTATGGAAACATAGTAACTGGGGTGCAGAAAAATGGCAGCAGCTGCTCTGGACTGATGAGACAAAATATTAAATATTTGGCTGTAGCAGGAGGCAGGTTGGTTGCCAAAGGGCTGGAGCACAGCGCAATAATGAGTGTTTGTGGGTAACAAGGAGAACTGGTGGAGGTTCCTTGTAAGTTTGGGGCTGCATTGCTACAAATGGAGTTCAAGATATGGTCAGGGTTATCCTAAAGATAGCGTCCTAGATGGTATCCTAAAGATGAGAAACTCAGGCAGAAACTTTGCCATCATGCGATATCATCAGAAAGGCATCTGATTGGCCCCAAATTTATTCTGCAGCAGCAAAATGACCCCAAACATACAGTCAATGTCATTAAGAACTATCTACAGTGTAGAGAACAACAACAAATAATCCTGGAAGTGATGGTTTGGTTCTGCAAAGAGAGGATTTGAGGCATCCTGCATCCACAGAACAACCGACCTGCCGAGTTCCTTCAAAAACAAGTGTAAGTGCAAGTGTAGCTAGAAGAATTTAAGCTCTTTTGCAGGCAAAGGTTAGTTACAGAAAATACTGGTGTTTTCTTCTGTTCAATTACTTTCCAGTTTGTTAGTTGAGAAAAGTAAACTATTATTAACACTTCTGAATTTTGAAAGTATTCTTACTTTGCACAGTACCATACATCCATACAGCATTTGTGGAATGAGCATCATTTATGGGTCAAAGCCCTGACCAAAGACCCATGAAACTAAAGTCCCCTTAAAAACAACTAAAAAAAACAAAAAAAAAACAAACCAAGAATAAAATCATACTGCTCTTTAACACAACTCAGTGTTTTTAAACTTACAGTGATTAAGGGCAATACTACTACATGATTTCTCCACACTATTTGTATGGAGTGAAATAAAAAAATAAAAATAAAAAAGATGTTTACAGCTGCTGGGGAAGTAATTGGATTTTGATGCATGATTATGGGAAAAGAAGTATTTTGTCCTTAACTGGTACACTCCCTTGCTTTTCCTGTCAAAAATTAATACTAATGAATCGCAATATGACTAGAGATATGAACTCAGGAGGTCAACTTGTGAACTCAAAAAGATTAGATTAGATTTCTCTGTTCTATTTCACTTGGTTTCTCATGAGCCATGTTGTGCTCTTGGAAGAAATATTGCCGAGAAGTACAAATGTATCATTAATTAACCTGGACCTCAAGTATAGGGCCAAGGGAAAGGAACTTATCTGCACTGTTCTAATATCAAGCTGCTTCAGGGCTCATTCATCCTAATCACAGTATGATATAAAGATCCAAAATGATTCATTTACTCCAGATGAGAACACAGTGTCTCCACACACTGGTGATGTTTGGGCAGAGTATCCAGATAAACAACAAAAAAAAACCGAGAAGAATTGAATGGAGCGGTGCTTCATTAGCAGATTGCTGCACATCTACACTATGATGTTCACCTCTTATATAATGTGGCATTATAGATATCACATCTGAAAAACAAAGAGGACAGTCTGAAGGAATAAAGTGGCTTAAAATACTCGTACTTGAATGTACGGAACTAAGTTACTAAATTGACCACTCGCAGCCTTCCAGACCACTTAGCTCCAGCAGCTAGTTCCCCGAGTTGATCCTGAGGTTAATCCTGAGGTTAATATGTATGTAGTTTAGATTTTTAGATTGTCTGTGTGGGATTCCCACCTCCCAAACGGATGCACAAGATATATTTGATGGCCTGGCATTTCATCTGGGGCATGTTCCTGCCTCATGCTCAGTGTTCCCTGAGTGGGCTCTAGATCCACCATGACCCTGATCAGGATTAGAACAGTTACCAAATGCGAGTGTGTAGCTCCAATAGTGTAAATACATCTAAGCATGTGAGGATAACAGAAAGCGAGCAGAGTATAATAGCCAACAGACCCTAATGCATTACAACTGCAGTCGTATTTATTTGTTCGAGCTATGTTCACACCAGTTTATTACTGCAAGCTGCCAGTTGCTGTACTATGAAGTCACCAGTAGGAGTCACTGCTACTGATTGCCATAGTAATAACTTTTAGCAGTGATGGCTGCAACTAGCATTCTGCTTGAAAACAAATCAGTTTTGCTTTGGTGCTAATATGAATCCTCGAATGAAAATAAAGGGATAATGTTAGTATAAAAAAAAAATCACCAGTGTATGATACCATTGGAGATGAAGCAGAAGCAGAGTGTGCTATTTTGCCACGAATCTACAGCCTTCATTCCTATTGGTAGTTGCTGCACCAAGTCACACCATATTTACATAAAGTTACACTTTTCTTAGACTTTGCCATGACAACCACATCTTGTCTCAAAACCTGCTTTCAATCATGACGTCAGAATTTGCCAGCTCTCTTGGAAAATGACAGGTCTCTGCTTTTTCTCTGCTTGTCCCTGCACGTGCGCTTGTAGTGTCATAGCGGTTATATTTCTTAGTAGGGCTGGGCGATATGGCTGAAAACTGTATCACGTGTTTCATATCGGTCGAGATCAATAATTATTGATATTTTTTATGACCCATTTAAAGTAAGGACCAGGAGAAAAATATTTTACATTTAAACATTTTTATTTTAAACTTATAATATCCAAAAAACTGCCATACTGGCGAGCTGACTTTTCCTCTTTTATTTACAATTTCCTCGCTCGCTGCGGCGCTCATTTTCTGCTTATCAGTCGCCGGTTACTGAAGAGGAATCCAGCAGACCAGCACGAGACAACGATATGGCGCAACCGAATTGATACGGTTACATGATTGGCTGTTAGCGTGTCACTCCCTACGTTGCTAGGTTACCAGAGAGTGAGTGCCTTTGTTAATGCAACCAAACTTGTTTTCTTCCGACGAAGAATAAAAATTATTGAACGTTTTATCAAACACATTTTTTATTGATATCGATCACGTGTCTATCGCGATACATATCGTTATATCACCCAGCCTTATTTCTTAGTCATATTTATCCCCGACCAGTATATTTCAAATCTGTGAGAAACTCTACTACAGCATTAATGTTGAGTTACAGCAAGCCTCTGATACGGACCAAAATCACAATACGGTAATTATGAGGTGCTAGGCTAAGTGGTCCTGGCAGAAAGGACAATGTCGGTTCCTGCCAACAGCCTCTTGCTTATCACGGAGGCATACTGTACAGTTAGCCAACTTCTGCAAACACAGCTCTGACGCAGCACACTAATCACTCAAGCGCATGGATGAGCACACTGGCATACAGGTCTAAATGGTAATGTCAGCAAAAGGCCCTATTTATCTGAGCAGGGTGCAGAATATGGCTGTGTGATCTGCTTAACACAAGAAACAGAAAAGTTAAGAAAAATAAGAAATCTCATCCAGAATAAAGGGAAACATCTTGATTGCTTGGGTAGTGCCTTGCTGTACCGTCTTAACTTACTGCAACTACCATTCTGTCTGATAATATTAAGTCATTTTCCATAATAGTGTTGATTTTTCATAATAGTGTTTTATAGTGTTTTACGTAAGCCTCTGAGTGTGGCTTTGCTTTGAGCTAATATTTAACTCCAAGGGAGACATCTGAAAAGAGAAAGCAGAATCAAAATCAACAAACTGATGCTAATATTTAACAATAACAAGCCTGTCTGTTCCATTGCAAACACAACAGCTCTGATGCAAGAGCCCCTTTTCTTCCTTTAGGCTCTCTGTACAATGGTACCAGTGAAGTGACACTACCAAGCATGTGCAACAACAGAACACGTGAATGGATAGTTCTGTTCTTAAGCTCCAGTTTTTAACAATTGGGACTCTCAGTGATAGAGAGCTCCTTTTATTTTGGTTCAGCCACTAAGCTCTGATATGATCGCCTGAATGCATAGGGCTAGGTCAGCCAAACTTAAATAGCAAAAATTGTGGTGATTGTTCAGTACCATTTTATTGAGGATGTTCTGACAAAAGCAAATAAACAAGGCTGAGAAGAACACAGCAGCTGAAGCATCAGCACACTGACACCCTGTGAAGTGGAAATACCAAGCTTTCTTTCACCCCGAGGAGAATACAAACAAGTACTTCCTCTTCTCATAACGCACTTTCTACAACTGGCCTATTTAAAGAGGTTTGCTGGACAGGATTTCCGCACACAGGCTCTTGGCTACTAATTAAAACAAAAAAAAACAACAACACCACTTTACTGCAAACTCCCTTTAACGACAAAAGATCCTGATCAAGCTAATCTCTAAAGGCAGACAACATACACAGCCCCATAAGGTTAAACCTACTGGTTCCTTGCTCTGAGTGGCCTTTACTACCTTTTAGTATTTCCATTATTTCCATAATTCTGCTATTGACTAAGTGTGCACAGCTGTAAATAACGATGTGTCACTACAGTACAGCAGATCTCTGGAGGTTACAGGAAATGTGAGTAGTAGGAGTAAGAGGAAGAGGAGGATTTGACACATTCATATTGCTAGTCCAGTCTTTATCACACACTGCACATACTGACAGACTATTTGAGAGGCCTTATTATGTATATATGGATTTTAACTTCCCTGTTTATGCCCATGGAAATGTCACATAATAAGGCCTTTCAAATAGCATTTTATATATAAATTATTTATAATTGCTTCTAAAATAGTATAAAGGAGTTCAATGCGTCATGTTTGACTGCCAGAGTTCATATGGTACAGTATATAACATGCCAAAGAGATATAAAGTACATACTACCCAACTTATGCTCTGAGCAGTATAGACATTTATAACCAATTTTTGTGGACACTTGACCATCACACTCATATGTGCATTTTGAACACAACCTTCCAGATTTAGATCTCCTTTCCTGTTGTAATAGCGCCACTCTTCTGGGAAGACTTTGCACTACATTATGAAGCATAGCTGCAGGGATTTGTATTCAGAGCTCAGGTATTGCAGTCAGTCACTGATGTTGGGTGAGGAGGTCTGGAGCACAGTCGATGTTTCAGCTAAATCCAGATGTAGTCAATGGGGTTGAGGTCAAAGCTCTGTGCAGTTCACTTAAATTCTTCCACTTCAAACTCGACAAACCATGATTTCATGATACATAGAGGCACATGCAGAAACATCCTTTCCAGTTGTGTTTGTGTCTACAGAAGACATGGGTGTGATGATCAGCTGTCCACAAATTTTATATCATTTGTTTATATTAACAATATAAACGTATGGGTTTGAAAATGACATGATCATGCTTAGGTCAAGTTAACATTCATTCATTCATTCATTCATTCATCTTCTACCGCTTATCCGAACTACCTCGGGTCACGGGGAGCCTGTGCCTATCTCAGGCGTCATCGGGCATCAAGGCAGGATACACCCTGGACGGAGTGCCAACCCATTGCAGGGCACACACACACACACTCTCATTCACTCACGCAATCACACACTACGGACAATTTTCCAGAGATGCCAATCAACCTACCATGCATGTCTTTGGACCGGGGGAGGAAACCGGAGTACCCGGAGGAAACCCCCGAGGCACGGGGAGAACATGCAAACTCCCCAAGTTAACATGAATATGGATTATAAGTGAATGGAAAAACAATACTGAAATGCTACACTTAATGCCACACCGGGGCCTTTTATGAATGGTGCATTAAATCTCCTTTCAGTGCCAGTTCTGGTTAGGATTGATCTGAAAATGAAGCCAAACCTCTAGCTGAAGTCAGCATGTATTTGAAAAGTCTCCGTTAGTGCAGGCTGACAGAATTAAGCTGAAACAAAACAATGTTTTGTCACATACAGCCCTAACCCTCCCACAAGCAGAAGAGATATTCACTGCCTTTTCAAATGCTCTGATCACATTTCTGTCTCCTTGGAAGAGCTCCACTATGACTATCACCATGGTGAAGGCACTTCGGTGGCTCTTCAGGCTGTTATTGTACTCTGTAAACACACATGCATGTAAACATGCACACAAACATAGCACCAAGCTTTGATGCTTTGAAAACCCTAGACATCTAGTTAGACCACTTCTCTCCAGCGTCTATATTAATATAAAAAGCAAAGAAAGAACCACCAAGTTCTGAGCAGAAAAAAGGGTTGGCTAAAGATGAATAATGATGAATACATATACACTCACCATCCACTGTATATTATGTGGCAGCAGTGCAATGTACAAAATTATTCAAATACAGGTTAAGAGCTTTAGCTAATGATTACATCAAACATCAGATTGGGGAACAAATGTGATCTCAGAGATTGTGGCATGGTTGTTTTTTCCAGTGGACACAAGATTGTTCGTTCCTGTTCAAGAACCTGATGTACACTTCTGCTGCTATATTCCATCCACCCCAAGGTTTGCCATGTTTTGTATTCTGAGATGATCTTTTGCTTTTCATAGTTATAACCACTGGTTATATAACTTACTGTTGCCTTCCAGTCAACTAAAACAACTTGTCCACTCAAATTTTTAACTTTTCCCATCACCAAACATTTCTCCTTGTTCCATATAAACTCTAAACTGTTGAACTTTAAAATCCCAGGAGTCCCTGAAATCGTCAAACTAGACCTTTGGCACCAAATTATTCCCAGTCAATGACATGAACATTAGCTGAAGCTTTTGAACTGTATCTGCATGAGTTTATGTAATGTGCTGCGATATGACACTGACCTAATCAAGTGGAAGGTAGGTATATAAACCTACGTAAATATTTACCAGTAAAAGATGATAATTTTTGTGAATATATTCGTTTAA
This sequence comes from Tachysurus vachellii, assembly GCF_030014155.1. NCBI lineage: Eukaryota > Metazoa > Chordata > Actinopteri > Siluriformes > Bagridae > Tachysurus > Tachysurus vachellii. The sequence continues at coordinate 22,237,359 of NC_083464.1, read as the reverse complement.
TCCAGTGTTGGACTTTAAGATGTAAAATTGTTCTCTCTACAAGAGCTTAATGCAAGTTATAAGGTTGCCCATATGTACATACACCAAGTTGTCAGATTAACCAGTACCTATTCTCATTGGCCAATTTATCAGGTACAGCTTCAATATAAGAATACCAATATCACTTTATAGAAACACAATTACTGACTATAGCCACTCTGCTGGCATGAAAAAACACTCTGATCCTGTTGTAAGGATCCAGATCAGGTTCCTTACAACAGCTGGTCTCATTTATTTGGTATCCAACAGAGACTTCCAAAAATAATAATAATAATAATAATAATAATAATAATAATAATAATAATTGTGACCCCCCACCCCACCCCCACTCTCTCTCTCTCACACACACACACACACACACACAGAGTAACATCAGTAAAAGCAAGCTATGACAAAGCTATGTGTCAGCTATTACACCTAAACCAGATAGGCTACATTCAGTAACTGCTTACCTACGAATGTACTTAGATGTTACCCAAGTGCACTATAAACGTTTATTATTAAGCTTTAAGCAATCAGATAGCAACAAATCAGATGTGTGTGGAAAAATAAGGAAAAAGTTTTTAAAATAATGATCAAAAAAATAAGCTAACCCAGGATTAAAGAGCAAACTGCTGCTTGACCACATGATAGATCATTTCACTGACTGAGCTTTAGGGCGACATGTTAATAGCAGCTAAACAGCACAGTTATGCGAATGATACTTTGACAACTCTTGAGTCATACTGAACAAACCTTGAGCTAAACTGATAAAATAACGTCCTACACACAACTGCCTAGAACACATTACTAAATGAATCGCTTGATATTACTTTTAACCCTTTAGGTTACCATCGTGGCCTGTAAACAAATAGCCAGGTTAGCTAGATAACTAGCACAGCTATCTGCTGGCGACCCAAGTAACCATGGAGCACGCTAGCCTAGCCACATTAGCTCATGAGATAGCTTATAGCTCAAACACATCACACACTAATACCACGCCGTAAACTTTTATACAATACGCAGAACCGATAACCAACTGACAAGACAAACCTACAGAAACGGTTAGTTTTAGTTTAGCTGACTAATTACGATTCTTTGTTTGAGCTCGCGCTGCTTAGTAGATAGCTAGCTAGCTAAGCTGGCTAACTATTTCAGTCATTACTCACCTGGTCTCGAATTTTGAGAACCACCATTTTCTACCAGTCTCTAAGGCGCTCAGGCAAATAATAGCGTCTTCCTCAGACTCCTCAACGTTGACAATCGTTAACCGTGTAACTTTAAAACTTCCAACTGGTCAGACATTTCCTTCATTTAGCTTCTACAGCACAGGGTTAAGAAAACTCCATAACATTACCGCCACTATGGCGCTGCAAAAACAGGAGAGTTGATTGGCTAGACCGGCACTATAGACGTAGTAAGAGAGGATTTGATTGGTTAGAAAGAGCAGCCGCTCTTCTTGGAAGCTAGGTAGTCAGTAATGTGAAGGCATTTACAATTTGTGAATTACAGAGTTGCTTGAAATATTTACAAAGCACATGCGTATAGTTGAAATCGATGCTATGTGTTACAAAGTGCTCATAATATTATATGAATACATACTCATTTATTTCAAGGAATGAAAGTGGAGGTTACATGTGGAATCTTTAGAGGAAAATACACATATTGACCACCAGGTGGCGCTTAAAGATTGACATAATCTGGTGAATCAATGATTTAGGATCAAGTCAGAATGAAACAGTGGTGTGGAATAATCTATATTCATAATGAATCTTTTCTAAAGTGCTGTATTAATGGAGTAAAACAGACTACTATAATCTCTAATACTATACAAACCTAGGTAAGTAGTAGGCCTAATGTTCTGTAAACCTCACCCCTTTTATTTTTGGTTTTTTTAGTCACTGGTTGTTTCTTAAGTCCATTGTAAATCTTTCCAAACCATGTTTAAAACATTAAAAATGATCAAATGCTAAATATATAGACATGAAATAAATTTGACGAACACATATGTTTGCTTTGGACCTATCCGGCCAGAAAATAAATGCTGTTAAACTCCTCCAATTTACCTGATGTTACCTTAGTTCATTGTACAATTTATTCAATAAAAATGTACACATCTGACAATAAGGGCCGTATAACTAAAATCCATTCAGCATCCTAGTTTCGGTTTGTGTGTTTTTGGCAGTGCTAATGTTGACTTAGACATGTGACTAGCACATTGTATTATTCACATTCTGTCGCTGTATGACATTACCAGAATTCCCCAAATGCTGATTAGTTTCATCAGTGATGCTGCTTAGTGGGGAAAAAATTTGTTGCTTGGGGAAACTACTTCAATAAAATCATGAATGATGAATTTTCATTTTTATTTAATCCAAAAGGTTTTTTTCATTCAAATATAACCAAACTGCAAATGTAAACAAAACCTAATATTTATTCTGCAATTGTAAATAAAAGCTTATATTCAGAATGGCTGTGTGATTATGAGATGTTATAGAGTTGTCTAATGCTGGCTAGACCAATTTAATGCTGTATATTTAATCAGTAACAGTTTGGTTGCCAGGATGTGCTGCATAATCAGGGTAAAGAAAAGTGTTTCCTCCAGGAGCAATTTTATTTTGTTTAGAAACAACTAGATAAGATATCCATATCGAAAAAGGAAATGAATTACAGTAGAGATTACCAGGCTGATTTCTGTCTCTCTCTCTCTCTCTCTCTCTCTCTCTCTCTCTCTCTCTCTCTCTCTCTCTCTCTCACACACACACACACACACACACATTTAATTGGCTTAATTACTAATGTACCTAAATCTAACGCTAACCAAAAACTCAGTAACCAAATGGAAAAAAAAAAAATTTTTTTTTTTTAAATGAAATGAATAGTTTTCCTCCTGCATAAAGCCACCTAGTGTGTGCACTGGCACTGGGATCCCCCAGGACAATTGTACAAAAGCTTCTCTGAAAAATAATACAGGCATTATTAAAAAATGTCCCCATTTTGCTTCGTAGCAGAACTGTGTCCAGATTTATGGCAGATTCTGGCAGCTGTAAATGAAAAATGATTCCATTATCCAACAGCACAATGTTTTCCTTTAATTCCGGAGAATAGTGTTAAGCCACATACAAACAAACAACAAAAAAACAAAAAACAAATGATCAGGTAAAAACCTTCAAGTATACACCATCTAGTTTCCATTTAAATGTCAGTATTAGTTTGTGACAGAAAAAGCTCCAGAGCCCTTTAAACAATTGAATGCAATCTGTATCTATTATCCTGTAACTACTTACATATAACACAGTGCATAAATATCTATTGCTGTGCTTATAAGAATCTACACATACACACTGAAAATGACTAAAATGTCCCACTGAGAATAAATACCTTTAATTATGTTATGTGATTAGCATTTTCTCAACTGGGATACTCAGTAAATTTGAGCAGTAATATTATAATATATTATGTTTTGTTGAAATGTTGAATATTCTTACAAAAGTTGCAAAAATAATAATTAATAATAAATGTCACATTTTCTTTCTTTCTTTCTTTCCTTCTTTCTTTCTTTCTTTCTTTCTTTCTTTCTTTCTTTCTTTCTTTTTAGATATGCAAAACTGGTAGGATGGTTACTTCAGCTGTAGGATTCTACATTTAACCTTAAAGTGTTTTCTTACATGTTGCCTTAAAGAGTAATGCATAAATTATATAATTATACAATTTTTGTTTAGGTAAGGTAAATACACATACTGAGATTTATATGTATATTTAATCTTTAACACAAAATATGTGTATTTGTTAATGTATTTAAAGGCATTGTTCATTGCTCATTATAATTATTGTGAGAAAACCTACAGGAATGTGGAGAACATGTGAAATTCTACACAGACAGTAACCAGAGCTCATATCTAATCAGTTTAGGACCTGGAGCTATGATGGAGGAGCAAAACCATCTGCTGTGTCACACTGTGGATCCTTACTATAGCATGTCATTTGACAGAAAAAAATCAGAGCATATGTTATTAGACTATACAATCCAACAAAAAAAGAAAAATCTACTGAAATCTGCAGGTTAGGCAACACAATTATAGAAACAAGCTAGAAATTTGTTCTAAAGACATTTTTCATGGTGGCACTTTATGTTGAAAAACCTATAGAAATGTTGTGACGTTATTTCCACTTCCAACTTCCAAGGTTCTAAACCACTATTTATCTCCTGATATTGATCAATTCAGGTATATTGAGTTAGTTAGCTGCTAGATCTAAACACACAAGTCACCAAGGGTGCTGTACTGCAGATTATTGACACTGTACACACAAACTTGCTTGGGTAACTGTACATGGGTAACTGTTCATAGAATTGTTTACTTCTTGTGCTCGTCTTTGATATGTCCACACAAAAGTATGCTTTTTTTCACAAATAAATATTTTATCAGATGACTCTGATGCCAAGAATATGTAATGACAAGAATGTTTATGTTTACTATGAGATTTAGCAGGTCAGTCAAGCCTGAGTGAAAGACGTGGGTGGGAACAAGGAACAATGCTGGGAACTGTTACATTGCACAAGATTTCACTCTATGATATCTAGAGTTATCGTATCATATGATATATAGGAGATGAGTTTAGGTTTAATTTTGATTTCGTAAACTATTAATGTCATTGTAAACACAGCCCTCCACACACACATTCTACTCACTGAGTCAGAGCACTCGGCTCAGCCCACCAAAAAGAACAGACTCTTTCGACTCCTTATCGGCTCTGTCCCATTTTCTTTTAAAGTAGTTTCTTCCAAAAGTTGTTGCCGATCGATGGCACGTAATGTGCAACAAAATCTTATTATACCTCGCGTTTATTGTAAAAATATTTCGAAATATGCACAATGGTTCAGTTAGGCGATTCAGCTCTACAAGCTCACCTTAAAGATTCGAATCAAAGAGTCTATTCATTCGTGAACGACACATAAGTGGCATGAAACGCCTGATGTCGCAGTCTCAAGACAGTCAAAGGAATCATCTGAAGCTGAACCGACTTCGTTACTAAGCTTGTTGGCAACCAGCTAATATTTGCATTCATATCTAAACAGACTAGATTGGGTAATGTATAGATAGTGCTTTGTGAAGCAAAATGCTACGGGGGCAGTTATTTAGCTAACTAAACGTCAGTTAAAACATTTAGCAGCTAACTGTTGCTAGAGTTGCGTAGTGTTAGCCAGCTAGTTAAGGCGTCTTTAGACTATATAGACGGCTGTTTTAAGAGATTTATATATATAGGGCAAAATTAATCTAAATGCATCGAATGGCATCGTAATACAAGAGTTTAGAAAGCAACTCTTTAATATGAGTTCTTTAGAGGAATTGTTAGCCACTTGTATATGTAGCTAGCTAAGAGTAGCGACACTCCAGCTAACCAAAGCTGCTCCGAGGTTTGTTTTGAAATTACTAAAGGGACAAATCTACCAAGGACTAAAAACAATGGAAACCACGAGCACAAAAAATATTTATGCAAGTCGCAAAAGGAGGAAACCCGCCCTGAAAAGGTAACAATACTTAACTCTTCAGAAAAGCTAATGTAAAAGGCTTCTCATGATTAGTTTGGGTCTCTGTCATACAGACTCTGACTCTGAGGTTAGCTTTCAAGCTTCACTGTCTGACGAAACGTATTAGTAATAGTTAGTTATAACGAATATTACTTCTGAATTCTGTAAATAGTTTGTTACTACGTCGTAATAAGCATATCATATGTCATATCATATGTCATATCATCTGTCATATCATATGTCAGTAGCGCTCTCATCCTTATTGCTTCTTTATATGCTAGCTCTGGTTAGCTAACTAATAACCAATATGTAATATTTCTTAAAAGTTTATTTCCAAGCATTAAGGTGTGCTGTCTATTAGGATAAACCAGTTTAGTAACATTTACTAAAAAACGTTTATTTAAGACAGTTAAAAGTTTTGTTAACATCTGTTTGACCCTCTATTTGACCCCCTTTTAGCCACCAACATACACATACTGAGACCTTCAACAAAGTTATTAAGTGACTGTTACACAGTATTTGATATAAATCTCATTATCGTTATAATTTTTTGACTTTGGGGCTATATGTGTAAGGGTAGCTTGTGACTTTGGACTAAGCTTTTTCTAAAAGTTTTTTTAGACTCTTATCTCCTTTCAGCTGCAGTGTATTTCATACCTTTTGGAGCTATTTGTGGCTACTTGCTTAAGTTGGGTTTCCTCATTAACTTGCTAACTTTGTTCTCTCTCACTCCTGCACTTTCTGTGAGTTAACTATTATCTGTTCTCTTGCTCAGTATCGCACACACACACCTCTCAGGCCCGTTCTTCTCTACTCAGCTTGCAATATAAGATGGACTCTGCTAACATGCATACACAGGGGCTGCATTTTCCTGTATATCATTTGACTTAGCACTGGTCTTCAGCCCAGCTCCACAATCTCCTGTCTTGTGGGCCTGTGGTTAGCGGCTGAGTGGTTTAGTGGTCTCCTTTAGTACACCACTGCTGATGGTTGTTAAGCCTAATATGTTCTGGACAACTTTGCCACTGTCTTATCTTCTACACACTTTGCTGTTTAGCAATCCAGTGGTTACAAGGCATTAGTGCTGCATTCGACTTGATGCTATAACTTATAAGTCTTAACTTCCAAACAGGAAAAGACAAAGAACACGCTCCTGCACACAGAGTCAGAGTAAATAAAATAGTTCCTCTTCCCTTTAAATGAGTTAAACAGTATGTACATGCACTACATTTTACGTGTGCTTTAGCGCAATGAACGTACAGACACATTCACATGTTAAATCTATATCATTATAATGTTTGCTCTTTTGTGGAGTTAATATAAATCACATGTCAACAATTCACAGTGCGCAAACTGGCATTGAGAAATCATGACTTTACTTCTGTTTCACATAAATGCATCACAGCTGAGAACTTAAAAAAATACACGACTGTCCAGTGTGCACAGTGTGTGAGGTCGCTCTGGACATGAGTTTTATCATACATAGTTACTAAGTATTTAAACCTCATTTTGATTTTTCCCCTCCCTTTTGTCAGTGTGAAAGAGTCTGTAGTTGAACCTGCAAAGTCAAATCCCTCTAAGAGGCACCGCGATCGACTGAATGGAGAACTGGACCGGCTGGCCAGCCTGCTGCCTTTTCATAAGGATGTCATCGCTAAACTGGACAAACTGACAGTTCTCAGGCTGAGTGTTGGATGTCTGCGTGCCAAGAGTCACTTCAAAAGTAAGTGCACAAACCAGACAGGATTCATTCAGCTGCATCAGATTTATTTTGCTCCTGTGAGAAGTCAGATTCACATTTTCTCATTTTCACTTCCACACAAAAATTTTAATGCAGTAGAATTGAATGAATGGTATAATTCTTTGGCAATATGCGCTAAAAACAATAGAAAGACAATAGAAGCTGATTTAGTGTTATGTTTCCTGTCATGAGGAAATATTGCAGTTTCCGTGTTGTCAATTGTTTTATGGTAGGGCAGGAGTTATTATTTGCTTTATTAATCATACACAAAATACTCCTTTACGTTTTTTCCATGATTTTGTTGTAGGGTTCAGTAATGTAGCAGGTGTTAAGTCTTTGTCTTCTTGGAGGCATGAATCAGTAACAAATTCTGCAACAAGTCCTAATGGATGAACTTTATTTATGTAGCATTTGACTCACAAATGAAACAGTTTCGCAATTTCAAAAACTACTATTATGGATTTGTGGAGTCAGTCGCATGTGATTCTCATTAGTGCCACTTAATGAATGAAGCTGTTGTATATATTTTTAAGTATTTTGTGGAGTTTCATTGGTCTACATCTTCAATATACTTGATTTGGTTGCCCGGAAGTCCAGATATCTAGGATAAAAAAATTAAATGAAAGCAATTTAACTCAAAAACACAATGAGTGAATTATATGTATTACAGTATATGGAAAAAATGTGTGCTTTAATCTTTATATCTTCTTTTATGTACTCAATGTCTTTTATTGTTTCCTTAACATGCCTCTGCTGATGAAACAGATAATGTTTTTCTTCACCATGGCAGAAAGCGTACAAGCTAATATTTTGTCTATGCACTATGGTGTTCTCTTATTTCACATAAAGAAGAGTGTAACTCAATATTGCTTGATGAAGTGCTGAAAATTGAGGTAACTGCATCTTCCACTACTTGTTCCACATTATGATTTTGGAAATAGTGTTCAAGTTAATAACTTTGCCTTTTAAAAATAGTGCCTACCCACAACCAGCTCGCATTCTCGCTTTGCAGTCTGCTGGATTTGGCAAAAAAAAGAGTTTGTGCTATTCAGAAATCAGGGAGCATGTTGCTCTTAAACAAACATATCAAATGAAAAGATTTATCCATGGGAGTAGAGTTTGGATGTTGGATAAGTGAAGTAAATAAAATCCCCCCGACAGATATATCAACAGGTGTATCCACTATATCAATGTGGGATATTTCAACCAAAGCTCTTTTATTGATTTTCTTTGAAAAGTTTGCATATTATTTGGTTGTAATGGCTGTAAACCTTCCTTTGGTCTTGGAGTACACAGGACAAATTACGTAGTGTTTATTTGTGTCTTTTTTTCTTGGTGAATGCAGCAATAGCAAGTGACTGACCAGATCCATTGAACATGCTGGTTTTACCTCGTAGGTTAGTGTCCTGGCAAAATCTCTCAGACATGGCTGGGGATGTAGCATCCTTCTGATCCTCCTCTGTGGATAAGTAGATATTAAGCCAAAAAGAAGGCTGAAAGCTGAATGACACGAGTCTCCACAATGCATCGTCTCAGCTCCTCATTTGTTGATTTGTCTACTGCCAAGTGCTTAAATCACTTAGAAAGGAGTCCAGACTGTTTTCTTATTATGTTTATCAGAGCACACTGGATGTGGGCTACAACATGACTAGCTAGATGGTTGGTCTGTGTGTTTGGATTCAAATTACACTTTAAACTAGGGTCTAAATCTGTCATGTACACTGTGTGCTAATGGGCACTGTAGTCCTGCCAGTGCTCCGGTTGTTTAAGTCAAATTCTACATTCAGTATGTGGCCATTGTCAAGGCAGCAAGCACATTTAGGGTAACTACAGAGTATATAGTGGACACAAAGACAGAATAGGGGAATAGGGGAGCTTCATATTAGTAAAAACCCAGCAGCATTAGTAGACGTCTGTGATACACAAGCCATCTGTTATCAGTTAAAGGACAACCGCTCAACCACACTAGAGGCACTTGTTAAGTGTCAGCTAACCTAGCAGATTAAGCAATAAACAGCATATTATATCACATAGAAAAAACTCTTAAACCACGTTAGGGGCGGTGGCTCAAGCGGTTAAGGCTCTGGGTTGTTGATCGGAGGATAAGGATTCAAGCCCCAGCACTGCCAAGCTGTTGCTGTTGGGTCTCTGAGCAAGGCCCATAACCCTCTCTGCTCCTGTACCATGGCTGACCCTGTGCTCTGATGTGAAGAAAGAACTTTGCTGTGCTTTAATGTATATGTGAAGGCTAAAGTAAAGTCTATATTGTATTCTACTGTATATAGCCATAGGAGAAACCCAAAGAAAATGTATTACAATAAATAAGTAAACAAACGTCAGTTGCTAAGAAAAAGAAGTGCTGCAAATTCTCAGAGTCTGAGCAGGTCACTATTGAGTCAGGCAGAAACCAGAGGTGGCTGGCAAATGGCATGAGAAAATGGCCCAGCAGGATTGCTCATTCATGCCTGAGTTTCCTTCATGGGCCCCGAGAGCCACTGATTATTGTTGTGTGTTGTATATGCACCATTATGCCTGATCTCATGAGAGTTGTCCTACAGAGTTGCGTGAGTAATCTTGAACAGACTCTGTGAACTTTTGGCATTGCAGAGGAGAATTATGAAAGAGTTTGGTACTCACCGTCTCTAGCGCCATACTTTGACCTGTTTCACTGAACATCAGGGATCCTGCCAAGTCTTGATGTGAGCCAGTGGTGCCCTGCTCAAACCCATTGCATGCAAACGCTGCAGAGAATCCTGCTGAGATATGATCTTAATGTTTTACTAGCACACATTTCCTCTTTTATACAAGCCTGTTTACTAAAGAGTCTAAAAGCATTTATCATATCAAACAGCAAACTGGGGTCTTGTTACATATAGCTTTGTCTCCTCTGTAAATGAATGCTTTTTTGCAGAATGTGCTGTAGAGCGTATAAAACTTGAGATTGTGTCATTACACCACAGTGGATCTGTTCTATTGTCTCTAAGGCTGTGACAAAACTTTTTTTAAATTGACATGTAAAATCTGTTAATTACTTTTTTGCATAATAACGATTTTATGTTCCAATTATAGCGACTAAATTAAAATAATAAAATTTTTTTTGTCTCTCTATTTAAAAAAGCACGAAATTATAAATAGAATACATTCAACAGACCTAATTAATCTAATAAGCTGTTTTACTCTCAAGTAGTTTATATATTTACTAAACCTACACAAATTTCTCAATCTGTTTTCATTATGTAATCATAACGTTTATTGGTATAGTCAATTTTAGATTTGAGATTTTAGGTGTTTTCTTTTTAAATGACTGCCCATCATTTATTTGCTGTTATAGAAGGCAGCTCGGCTCGTACACTTGAGTTAAAAACGTCCCAATTTATAACATTTCTGGTGTTGTTATAGATACTGCTGCTGTACTGAACATCAGCACAGCCGTGATTACCTCGATCTATTCTGCCCTCTGATATTTAGTATAACAGCACTCATGTTTTATTTATTTATCCCAGAAAGAAGAGAGCATGGCTTAACCTTTTGTTTTCTACCGGTCGTACTTTCAAGGGATGAAATAAAGTTGAGCTGTAACTCTTTTGTTCTGTATTTGTTTTGACCTCCGGAGGTTTAATACTTTTGTTGTAAGTGAAAACAGTTGGTCGGTTTCTTTAGTTTACTAAAATGAATAAAGCTATACCTTACCAGTATTTAACGACCTATTTCTTTATATCCGTGGTAACTGGATAGAACGGTCCTATATAGTGTATATGAGGAGTGCTGTGTGCTGCAAAGAAACAACACAAGAGGTGTTTCTCTTGCCCCAACAGCTTTAGTATTCAGCAGTGACACATGGCCTTGCTGCCTCAAAGCTGCACACTGTCACCGCTTTATTCTTTGGCTTGGCTTACTGCCTGAGAAGGGCTTTGGTTGTGAAAGAATGTGTGAGTTTCCTCAGATGTCTCTGATAGTGGATCGGTGAGTAAATGCCCCCGTGTGTGTGCATGTTTCCTTACATGTACACTCTGTCAAGTTTGAGACTAAAAACTGTGACAGGCATTTGAAGCCATACCCAAATTAGAAACTCAGGAAGATCAGGTAAGTCCTTCTGTATCATTAATCCATTTGAAGTTTGGAATTTTTTTGTAGAGATCGGAATTGTTAATTAGACTAATTAGTCATGCTTTTGCTTTCTTGCTTTCTTTCGTTTATCTGTATAAAGTTGTTTATGTTTCGGCCTATCCTACAGCTTGTCATACAGCGATATCAAAATAAACGGTTCACATTATCTGCTGCATCCAAACTTTGCACATTGCACTGTGGCCTTGGTTTTCAAGATCTGTTGTGCATTTTTTTTGTAGACAGCAGCTGAGAATATTATTACGGGTTCAAACACTGTTATTCGTGTTATGTGCCTTCTCATCATCATCATCAGCAGCAGCAGCAGCAGCAGCATATTTTTCTTTACTAATAAAAAGCATGTGTTGGCAGGGACTGAATAGCTAGACTTGAAACTTTGTGACACTGTTACTGGTTGCAAAGTGCATTATTGTGACCTGTCGAAAAAGTACATACGCCTCCTTCTTCTAATTGGTTAGATATTGGTGGTCAGCCAGTGACCATCATGTTTGTGACTTTGATAATAAGTTACCAAATTGGACAAAACTTTGGCTATGACTTGTGTTGCTATGTCATTGCATAATAGGTAAAAACGTCTGACTAGTTTTTATTTTCTCTTGATATGTTTATCCGCCACTTCAAATCATCAAATTATATGAGAGGTTTGTGAGTGTTTCTTGCACAGTTTTGTGCTCCTGGTTCTAAAAAGATTGTCTCTCGTTTGTGAAACCTAACCAAGCTGACTAGGAAAATAGATCCTATTGACAGCAAAACAGTCCCATGTGAGGGTGAATGAAGTGCATTGCCTTTAAAGATACTGTAAATTAATCTTTTTTAATTCACAGTGGGGAAAAGCGTTTTCTTCCACTGTTATTTTATAAGACAGGAAGAAAAAAATGCTGGTGCTGCTATGTCAGAAATATATCATTTTTCCCTAAATGTTTTCCAAAACTTCAATCATTACACCATAAAACTTTACTTAAGGTGTTAACCAATATATTAAGAAACAATAATTGTTTCTTGGACATATTTAGGACTGTTTTTATTTGAAAGCATCATCATATAAAATGATAATAATTTTATATGAATCATATAATCGTTTGTTTGCCATCTAATGGAATTGAATTGAAGTCAACATCAGGTAGCCTACCCAAGAAATTATAGTCACAACCTGTCCCTGCAGAGACATATACTGCATTTGAGTTTTCTGGTAACCGCAGTCCATAAATGGGGTAGGAAGTGGTAGTTGAGATGATTACCCCAAGCTGACAAGTTGAAATCTCAAATCGATGGGGTGAATTTTGTTTGAACTGGGTGTAGATGGGGAGTTCCAAGCAACTTTGCATTGAACACAGCAGTAGGGAAGACACCCACGTAGCGATAGCTTACATCACAGTTTGTATTAATCCGGTGAAAACTTGGAATTAGTTGGTCTTTATAGTGTTGTGCCATGCTGTGATTTGGTGCCAGTTGGGTTATTCGGTTTGTCACGGTTTTGATTATATTTGTGACAACCAGCATCATGTTCCTTCAAGTAAATGAACTCATCCATCTTGCAGATCTTGCCTGAACGGATTCTCCTCATTCGACCATATTGCAGGTTAAAAAATAGGTTTATTTTCCTGTTCTAGGCTTTGTAATGTGTGTGCTAGAGCTTCTGTAGACATTGAACTTTCTGCTTTCAACACCGCACCATAGGCAAATAAAGCATCAACCAATTTGCTATTTAAGATTTACTAAGTGGTATTGCCACATTAAAAACAAAAAGGGGCTGTATTATTATTATTATTATTATTATTATTATTATTATTATTATTGTTATTATTATTATTATGTTTTGTTCTGGGAATAAATAAACTGATTAGACTAACACAATGTAGTGAACATCAGCTCCAGAATTATTGGCAATTTATGAGCAAATATTAACATATAACATGAAGAACACATGCAGTAGAGTGATGTTTTGAGCTTAAACATTTGAGGACATTACAATCTTTAATTTTAACCTTTGAAAGGCACAATTAATAATTGACAAGAGAAGAACAGCACTGAGCCTCATTCTAGCATTTCTAAGAACAGTTAGACAGGAAGTTACAGGGATCTTGCACCATGCCTCCAGGCAGAACGGACAAGGATTCGTAGTTAATTACATCAGTGATTTAGTCAAAAAGATAAAATCATTTTGTATAAATCTGTAAAGTTTGTATGCTCCCGAATTTTCAAATAATAATGGAATAGATTGGACCACATTTTCAGCCATTTATGTCCTTTCTCATACGTCAGTTTGTGTTTTCTCTTCAGGAAGAGCCATTATCTTAGGTACAGAGGTACTCATCTTATCACTTGTGTTGTTTTTAGCTGTCCTGAAAACCAGCAGCTCTAATCAACCAGCAAACATTGACGCAAAAGCACATGTTCAGGAGTTGCCAGAAGGTGAACTACTGTTACAGGTAATCTGTAGCTCTGCTTTAACTAATATCATTTTATGGCACTTACTGCTAAAAATAAAAAGAATGAAGACTGATTAAAAACCTCAGGCCCGAGAGTCATCCTCTACTGGTCCCTTAAACAAGGTTATTACACTTTAGTTCTATGCTTTTATTATATCATTTCAAATGGTAAAGCTTTCTTTTGATAAATGTGCCTCTTAGATAAAGGAAATCTGTAATAAATAATAAATCCAAAATAAATCTTATATTATTGAGTGAACATACCCTCATCTGTTCATTACTATCCTCATGTTCAGTATCTGTCACTGTATCTGTTATAGTCTATCTTAAATCTCCTATCCATGCTCAGCCTCATTTCTTCTTGTTTAGGTCATAAATGGATTTGTATTGGTGGTCACCGCTAACGGCACAGTTTTTTATATCTCTTCAACTGTGCAGGATTATCTCGGGTTCCAACAGGTTAGTCTCAGTTATGCTATAAAGCTCAAACCTGTGCTTGTATTTTTGCTATCATGTCACTTAACGTCTGGATATTATTTATTCTTTTTACAGACAGATATCATCCATCAGAGTGTTTATGAGCTTGTGCACACAGACGACAGGGCGGAGTTTAACCGGCAACTAGACTGGGCTCTTAACCCCAGTAACTCTGCAGACACTGGGCAACAAGTCCAAGGTAAAAGTAAAAATGATAGGGCCTTTTACTTAATACGTAGCAACCAAGTTAAAGCCAAGCTGAGAACCCTTTTTATACTGCGGAAAAAAAAAACACAAGGAGAAAAGGGAAACAGATCCAAAGCGTTCTCAGTGGTTCTTCTTCAGGGATTTTCTTCCAAGGGTTATTTTTTGCAGTGGCAGAGTTTTTTTAACCATCAAGTACAATATATATATATTATTTACTTAATTACTGTTAAAATAGTTTCATTATTTAAATATATTTAATATAATATTGGTTTATTATTATTTTATTATTTTATAATTATTAACTATTATTCCTGAACTATTAACTCGTAACACTTTTTTTTATCAACAATAGAATCCATTTTATGTGTAGTCTTGTTTATATATTTATTTATTTATTTAAATATTAAACCCAGGGCTTTGATTCAGTCACACGGGCTATTTATTCAAAAATAAATATGAGACCTTTGGAAATTTTGCATTGAATTTCACTGCTGTAACAGATAAAATAAATGACTTTGCAGATTCCGCAGGATCCCCAAACCCCACTGTGATCTCAGTGCTTTACTACATAAGGGTGCGCTACATAATGTAGGCTGTGTATGGAGCTGATAGGTGTTTGTAGCTGTTATGAATTGTTCACATGCTTTTTTTTTTTTTAACGATTGATTCATTTCATCCTTCCAGATTACTGCTTGAAATAGAGTGCCAGCCCACTTATTTTAGAGAAATGGAACGTTGTAAAACTTTCTATCAGAGCCTGCTGACATAAAGGCTGTCTGCCAATTTAGAGTTATAGATTTAGATCTAGATCATTTATTTAGATTATAGATAATAGCTATATGCAGATTCTGAACAGCAAATACGTTTTAGATAGCTTCATACTGTCATATTGCATTGATTACCATGTGGCTTCAATAAATAATATCAATCACTGTGGATATTTTGAAAGCAGGATTTTTTTTTTCCCTGCAGATACAGAAGGTTCACAGTTACACCATACATATTACAACCCTGAGCAGTTACCTCCAGAGAACTCTGCCTTCCTGGAACGAAATTTCATGTGCAGGTTAAGATGTCTACTGAACAACTCATCTGGCTTTCTGGTAAGTTGAAGAAGAATAGAAATAAAAAAAGGAACGTAAGATACTGGAAAATATACTTATGCAGAGCAGTTTAAAAGGTGGAAAATATGCCTTCTGACTCATTCTGTGTCATAAATAAGTAAGAAGAGAAACAGGCATCCTTGTAACGAATTGAATCTTGTTCAAAACTATGGTTACCCTTCATGAATTAACACACCAGCTAATTCTTTCTTCGTCGGAAATAAAACTGCACCCTCTGAGCCTGAGGCATACATGCAGACACACTAAAGTAATATAATTTAACCCTCCGAGGGACTAGGGGAGACCTAACCATGTCAGCAAAAACTTCTGACAGCAAAATAGAGCCAATGTATTTTGCTTTATTTTGTTACACGGAATGGCAGTGTTAGTAAATCAACGGATTGCTTGGTGCCTTTGAAACAGTGCTTCATATCTGTAACATGTGCAACACAAATGTGCTCTAACCAAAGCCAAAACTTTTATTAAGCACACTCTAAACTTGTTCAGGATTCCTCTTGATGATTATTCTCAGAGTGTTCTGACACATCACAGACATTAACAATATATTTTTGCGAAATATTTTAGCCCAGTCCTAATTTTAACCATATTAAATAGAAATTGTAAACCATTACACATGTTGCTGCATGTAATAATAACACTCACTGTCATTCACACGGCGGTTCTGAGGCTTTAAACTTCTAAGTTCTGGACATGCGGTAACTGCTAGGAAACACAACGTTTTCCCTGCTCACTTATTTCAAGGGGTTATTCCAAATTCTGTTAGGAGGAATTATTTTTTAAAACTTGCGTAACAAACAGGGAAACTAAGAGCTAGTTTAGGTGTTTCAGGAAGAGCTAAGGTTGTTTCACCTGTCGATTGAAGACAACCAGTGACTTAACTCTTCAGACATCTAGGGGAGTTTCAAGTAGTATTGTAAGACCTGATGACTTGTAGAATCCCTTCTCCTGCTAAGTTTGAGAGATGTGACAGTAGGGGAATCCTGGCTGTGTAATGCAGGTGTAGTCAGGACAGAAGTGAAGGTCTAGTAGATTTTCTGAATCTTCTCATTATAAAAGGTTGGCAAATACCTCAGCAGTGAGGGAGGATGAAGCTGGTCGGAGCCGTGGGTTTGAGTAGTGAAGAGGTGTTGATGTTGTGGAGCTTTCGAGGACCTTGTGCAGAAGCTTAAAGCTTTTCCATGTAGAAGGCAGTCTTTGCAGAAGTCTTATCTGAACAGAATTTTTGGACAGAAGTTTACGGTCTGCATGGAGTTGTGATTTCTGCCACTTCCTCTATGCTGAACTTATTTTTCTCTGATCGCTGCACAGCACATCTCACAATCAAGGAGCAGGACAGGACGTTTAGTTTCCTTTGTTTAGTGGACGGAAGGCAGAGGAGGTCCAATGTTAAGGAAAGAGAGGAGAGTAAAGGGCAGGGAGGAAAAGGAGTCAGGGAAAGGAAGAGATGAAATAGTGTAGGAAGCTACAGAGGAAGCAGAGATAGAGTGGAGGTTTTAACAGGTAGGAGAGAGATGCTGGAATTACTTTTTTACTTTTATACTACAGCAAACTGTTCTGCAAAAATGGATAGATAGCTTATGTTTGATAAACTTAATGAAAGTACTTGACTTGATAAAAGTAATTGTGGCTTGTGCAAAGGTTACCCTTACCCTTCTAAGTCAGTACTTAATAACATGCCCTTTGGCATATATCATACATTGCAGGCACAGTTTGTAGTAGGATAGCAGTCTTTCTCCTTTTTGTGTACTGAATTTTCAACCACTATTGCAGGATTCCGAGATATTATAAGGCCACCTACATATTTTCAGTGATGTTCAAGTCAGGGCTTGTGAAGGCCATTCCAGAAATCTTCAGGTTGCTTTTTTTTTCAAGTAGTTCATGGGGGATTTTAGGTATGTATTGGATCATTGTCCTGTTGCAAAAGCAGCCTCTTTTCCTGTGCTACTGGCTGCCACACATCCCTAAAGCATAACAGATCCATGCTGCTGCTAGCAATGAAAAGCTTTTTTCTCCACACATACCTTTGATGATTGTGGCTAAATAGATGCATTTTAACAGCAACCCACAGCACCTGATTTCAAATTGTCTCTCGCTTATCTAGATGTTGTTTGCATACACAATCAAGCATTCACCTTTGTAATGGATATGCAGTAAAGGATGAGTTAAATGAGATCTTTGACAATTTTAGAGGTCCTTCTAGATAAGACTTGACAGCAAGAAGGGGTCCAAACTGTTAAACATGCCACAATTCCTGTTACTATTACTATTGCTTATTATTATTACTAATTGCTGTTTTATTTTTTATATGTTATTCAAGTACCTGTTCATTATCATTGATTATGAACTTTTTTGTACCATGCAAGCCTTTTTGCTTCTTAGGTTTTAGCCTATTATTTATGATTCTTTCCGTCATTTGTATGTGGGCAAAGGTTTAAGAGTGGTCGTTCATTCGCAATGTCTCCAAGCTGCAGTAACCAAACCGTACTTTTAATGTAGTGCCACAGTGGAAGATAATCACTATTACCACCTTTTGCAGATTTCAAATGTTTCAGTGTAACTGTGATATTAGTGTTTCGCTGTAAGGGCTGCATATGACAGCTTTTCAGATGACAGGTAATGCTTCTGCAATGCAAGAATCTTTGCCACTATTTATATAATTAAATGTGAATTTCAGCTCTTAACATTTATATCCAGTATATTACCACATAAAAGATTTTAGATTGGAAAGCCTATCAGTTTTCCATGATAGTTTACTGTAATGTGTAGTTACTGATTTTAAATTAGCAGCACTGTTGTACTTTCCCTCTAATCACAACTGTATGTTCTTTTGGTGGCTAACGTGGCTGACACGCTGTCTGTTGGCCTTGATATCCGCAGGCCATGAACTTAACCGGCCGTTTAAAGTTCTTGCACGGGCAGAATGAAAAGACTCCAGAGGGCAAACCCATTCCACCTCAGCTGGCCTTATTTGCCCTGGCCTGTCCAGTTCAGCCTCCCTCCATTCTGGAGATCCGTGCCAAAAACTTCATCTTCAGGACCAAACACAAACTGGACTTTACACCACTTGCATGCGATGCCAAGTGAGTGACACACTTCATTTAGCACTTGTGACCATTTTAGTGGATAAGTTTTATTCCTTTTTGTTTTATCGTTGTTTATGTATTTACTTATTACTTTTTTTTTTTAAATCTTTTTTATTTTAAATGCATAAGCGCTTTTACCTTTTCCTAGCAAAAGCATTAGAATTTTTATTTGCACATTTAATCTAGGATTCTCTGACTTTAAACTTGAGAGCCGCTGCACGATAAAAATGTCATTTATCACTTCTGTCCTATCAGGTGCTCATTGCTGTTAGTAGCATTCTACTATCTACAACAGTACAGCAGTCATGCTGTCTACACCACCCTGACTTATCCAGATAATAACTCTTTTGCCCTTGGATTATTTTTTGCCTTTTTTATGTGTCTTCTATTAGGCCATTAGTTTGTTTCTGTTTGTCTTTGCACAGAGGGAAGATTGTGCTGGGCTACACAGAGGCAGAGCTGTGCTATCGTGGCTCAGGCTACCAGTTTATTCATGCAGCAGACATGCTACACTGTGCTGAGAACCACATACGCAGTAGGTTTCTGGGCTGCTGTTGCAGACATTCAGTCATGCACCTCATATGATATCAGTCAAGGACATGATGGTCTCTTGTCCTGTGCTGTGTTTTAAATTATATTACGTGGAGTAGCATAAAGAGTAGCATTATTTTGTACCCTATGTCAAAACCTGGGACTCTTTTGGTTGTCCTGATATATTCAAATAAAATAAGCATTAATACTTAAACCTTATAATAAGTATACTCTATTATTTTTTCTCCTCTACAGTGATAAAGACAGGTGAGAGTGGTTTGACTGTATTTAGGCTGCTTACCAAACAGAGTGGCTGGGTTTGGGTGCAGGCTAATGCCAGACTTATCTACAAAAATGGCCGACCCGACTTCATAATCGCTTCTCAAAGAGTACTCATGTAGGTCCCATTCATTTTTTTTTGTTTTTTGAGTGTAAAGATATATACAACAGACAACATATTCAAATCCATTTTAATACACAAATAGTCACATATTGTTTTCTTGCAGGGATGAAGAAGGAGAAGAGACCCTGAAGAAGCGTAGCCTTATGCTTCCCTTCAGCTTCACCACAGGAGAGGCTGTACTGTATGACATGTCCTTTAGTGGCACTCCCTCTGGCCCAGAACCTATTGCATCTGTTGCTCCAGGAGACAGTAACCAACTGAAACTCCCTAGTGGGCTAGATCCCAACTCTCTTCTTGGCTCCATGCTAAAACAAGATGAGTCTCTGTATGTCTGCCCTTTAGGTTCAGATGTGCCGAGCGCTAGGGACCACGAGGAAGAAGAGGACGAGCTTGGTGGGATCTTTTCTAGTAACTGGCAGAAGAGCATTCTTTCTCTCCCTGAGACCCCTCTCTTTAAACCAGATCCTGTCATTAGCTCTGGAGGGGAAGAGAATAACTGTGAACTCATGAACCTCATGGGCAGTCTGGGGATCACCCCAGAAGACTTAGAGCTCCTACAGCAAGAAGAGCTGTTCCTTAACATAGAGCTGGATGGTCGATATGGCTTTGAAGACTTTACTGATGAAGTTCTCTCCTATGTCCAAGACTCTCTTAGGAAGAAGGTGGACCTTGTACTTCCCAGCAGCTTTCAGGCCAATCTGGAGGAGAAGTGTCTCCCTAGTATTGCACCTCAACCCCAGCCTCCATCACAACCCCCACTGATCCCATGGTCACAGGGTCAGCAGCAATTTTTACAAAGTCCTTTATTATCACAGTCCCAGCAACAAAACTTGTCATTTCTTGACAAGCCTCCAGAGCCAAAGATGCAGCAGTTTATACCAAAGCAATCCTATTTACAATCTCAGCAATATACTTCTATGCAAGATAGGCAGCAAAATCATCAGGAGACCCTTGAAGCACTGAATCGTCTGCCCAAACAGCAAAGCTTAACACAACCTGGACTTCAGATCAAGCCACAACAGCAGCCATGTCATCCAGTGAACCACAACCATGCATACCAACCAGAGCTTTCTTGCTTCTTTTGCCCTGAGAAGGAAGTGTATCATACATTGAAGCACACTGAGATGAATAGAAGTGATGGTGTTAGTGTTACAGAGAGCTCCATAGCTGAGCAGCTGCCAGCTGTCTTACAGTCTGGATTGCAGCATCCTGGAAGCTTTTATCTGGAAACCAACCAGTTGCCTCAGGGTCTTCCATATAAGAACCAATTAAACACTGTGTCCGTGAACTGCAACCAGGAATTTGATCCCTCCTACATTCATGCAGGTAACTCACATGTGGGTGAGTATTTGGAGGAACTGCTAACCTGCTTGGATACTGTGGGTCAGGAGAAGCACGGGCAGTTTGGAGAGCTCCATGGAGGTCATACTCTCTGTGCACAGTCTAGCCTTGATCATAGCCTGCTCCAGCAGCCATACATAGGCCAGGTAAGACGGTCATGCATTTTACTAATATGCATCTTTGAACATTTTTTGCAAATACCACATGCATAAATGTAGGAATATTTTGTAATTCGTCAGAGAAAATCATAAATCTGAAAAATGTTTATGTTGGGCTCCTGAGTGGTGCAACAGAAAAGCACTCGCCCTAGTGTCAGGAGCCAAAGGGAGCAGGATTGGCCATGTGCTCTCTTTTGTGACATTAGCCAAGGTAGATAAGGGAGAGCTTTCTGGTCAGTGCAAATTTGTTGTGGTTGTCCGATGTGTGGATTAATGACCTCAAGGGAGAAAGCCAGCAGCTCGAATGCCCTTGTCAAATGACTTGCAAGGCTGTTGTTTTTTTTAAAAAGCATGTTCTTATACTTGCTATTATAGAGTTAAAAAACAAGTCTCCTGTCGTTTATTTTAGAATCTTGCACATGGGAATCTGCAGGGGAGCTTTGGAGAGGACGGTATTGAAGGCCTCGCAGCACAGCCTCCTCAGTGTTCTAGTGACAACAGACCCTACCCAGACCTGTCCCTGGGATACATGTGAACATACAGCTACATACATGTGAGTAGTGTAGAGCAGAGCATAAGGAGCTCACAGCCTAGCAGTGCTAATGCTGGGAAATGTGAGGGTGAGATGCTCAGTCAGGACACGGAGCAATAATAGAAAAAAGTACAGAATAGGAAAGAACAGAGACAGAGGGAATAGGAGTGGGAAACAGGAAGTGTGTAAGAGGTTCTGAGCAACAGCAGACAAGAACAGAACTTGAAAGGTGCTGGATGTATTGAAAAGGAAAGGCAGTGCAAGAAAATACCTGAGAGAATATGTGAAATATTATCCTGTGTGTCAGATTAACTGATCTGCGAAGTAAGCCCAGCCAGATCCAACTAATGAATAGAAAGTATCCCCCATGTGTGTGTGACAGGTGTGTGGGGGTGTATCATAGAATGTGGAATAGTCCTAACCCTTCATCTGCAGTCACTTGATCATTTGTTCAACCTTCGTGAAGTTGATTTCTATCATCCGCCTATATACAGTGGTCCAAAATGTTCCTCTGGGACAAAAATACAAAATGCAAAAAATAGTGCAAAATGTCAGATAAGAGGAAAAAATCCATATAGCACAATCAGTTACAGAACAGTGCAGGTCAGGGCAGGTCTGTTTTATTTTTTATGTGTGTAAAACTGCACTTATGGAATAAAAAGCTAAAGCAAATCCTTTGAGTAGCTGTAATGACAAGTAAGCCATTATATTATGAAAAGTTTTACGCATTAAGTTTTTTAATATGCAAAATGATATAATGTCTTTAATTTACTTCTGATGTGGACTGCTATTTTTCCAGGTTTTTTGGAGATAGGTGAGGCCAAATATTTTACTTGGGATTATAAAATTGTGAAATGTTCTTTTTTGTAAAGTGTGATTTTCTTTTTTTTTTTTTTTTTTTTTTTTTTTAACAAAGCAAGTGACAATCACACTTGTGCAGTATTTTGCATTGTAACCGTTTTAAGCAGAAAGAGGTTTTGAGCATTGTACTGTTAGTGGCAGAATTGCACTGCTTCTTCTAAATCATTGACACAAACAGTGGAAGTTAATTTCCAGTCATTCACCAGGGTATATTTGTTATTTCCTCAGGACTGTCTATATGAATATGCATTGGCAGTTGGATAGAGGATAATATCACGATAATCTGAGAATCCTATATATTTGACAATCATCTTAGCAGTTTTTTTTATTACAGTAATTTAACACTTTGCAATCTTTTGCACTTTGAATAAACCTGTTGTTAAAACATGCTAACACATGTAGCACTTCTGTAGAGGCATCTGCAAGCCCAGTCGGTGACTTGTGTGAGCAGTAGCATTCGTAACGTTCGTAACACAAATATTCGTCATCACTAATCGCTTTATCCTGGTCTGGAGCCTGAAAACTTTCAGGATCGGACACCACTTCTACAAAGGGACATTTTAGAGTAGATACTCCACTGGCATGTTTTTGGTGGCACGGAAAACAGCATGAAAAGGCATGAAACAGCTCACAAACATTAACCTAAGCTCAGGATCGTACCCAGGACCCTGGAGCTGTGAATCTGCGATGTTACCTGCTGCACCACTGGGCTGCCCCTCTATACAACCAGAAACATAATCACCAAACTGAATCTTCAAAAGAACAGACTATATTTGGACTGCAAATATTAATTTAATATTAATATTGTATTAATTTATTTGATTAATTAAATAATAATAATAATTCATTGACCTTATTTGTTAACAACTTATGTCTGTACAACTTACATATCTACATGATCAATAAATAAAATTGATTAACGTTTATTTAAATTGTTTATTTTAAGATCTTGGTAAATATGTTCATTTTTTGTTTTTATTTTGTTCAATTTGATTATTTTTTTTCATCAGCTATAATGTTCTCAGAATGTGCGTCCCTACGAAACACGGGAATGTTCTTCCCAACCTAAAGGTTTTAGATGATGTAGGTCCAAACAGACCTGAGGGAAAGATGAGTTCATTAAAAAATGCCTGAGTGCAAATATGGGTATGAGTGTGCTATTCACACTCTGTATTACAAGTAAATATTTATATATAAATGTTTGTGCTTGAGTCTCAGTCCTAGCCCTGTTTGTCACAATGAATCTATTACTTTCCACATTTTACACTTTCCCACAACTCCCAACAATCTGTCATCATTCAGCAGATTTAAAGTTGTCTTTTGAACCATCAGCCTCAACGGCATATAACAATTGTTTTGTTGTATATGTGTATTCTGTCAGTCACACACGCTATCGATAGCTTTACACGTACCTCGGTACTTTCCATACGACTGAGATTAAAACGGACTGAAAAGATGTCGAGTCTTTGGTTTCTTCAATAGTATAGCTGCATTCAATAAATAAATCAACAAAAATTTAGACGATACGGTGTATGGCATGATTTTAAATTGATCCTATTTAATTATTGAAAAACAAATGGATTTAATCTTTGTGCTACGGTTGTTGGAGTGTTGCTCATGGTTCAACTTAATAATACACCTTTTGTACAGTTGCAGTAAAGTTTTATCAATTTGGTCATGGAGATATTCTCTAAAAATCTTTACAAAACCTTTTTCACCAGCTGACGAGATCATATAACAGAAGATTGAGCTCTTATTGTGTGCAGCCGTGCTCTTATTCATGTATTTGGCACGGTTTGGATTTCACATGATCCTGAAAGCTATTGCTCTTCCTGTTATCACTAAAACACCTGTTTGTGAGAACAAGCCTAAGCCTTACGCCTAAGCCACTAAACTTATGCACGTAAACACTTTATGGCCGTACAATAGATATATTCAGCTGCAGGCAAATTATGCAGTGGACTGTTGTTGATATAGTAACCTACACTTCTACGTTTATAGATATTAAAGAGTTGTTTGCTGTGAGCTGGTCTTAAGGGGGAAACTAAAATGAAGTACTTGCTAGAATGAGCTCTCTGTGTGCCTCACAGTAAACATTGGGGTTTTTGTTCAGACTGACACATGGTTCATCCTCACAATGCCTTTTAGACAGTCTAGCCTTTCTCCAAGATGACTTATGAACCGGTTTCCTGTGCCAACAGGAAGAACAGCACTTTCTGAGCCGCAGAGACTTCCAACTGTAATTTGATTAGGCTTTTCATGTGATTTCATATGAGTGTCATATGTTTACTGCAAAAAGATGAGTGAAGGATGTGGTTATTGTAGTCAAAAGACTGTCTGGCCCTGTGGGTACACTGTCTCACTATTTATGATAGTAAAGCTGACATTTTCTCAAAATAACCACAGTTTAAAGTGCAGTGGCTCCCTCTAATGGCTTCAGGGATGCTCACTATAAAATAGCTGGATAGAGCAGTATTTCCACTTAGACGCAATATACTATTAGACTATTTGCTTTCTTTATGCTATGTGAAAAGATGTTACCTTTGTGCTCTGTGTAAGTAGCTAGACTTACTAAAGGACCACATAATGACAAGCTTGATGCAGATAAGTGCTTTCATTTTCCTGTTTTTTTAAATTAATTAATTAATTAATTAATTTTTAAGATCTCTTTCCCTGGGGTAATGATTAGGAAATTCAGTCTAAGGAAGCCACACATCCTTATCCACGAGAAGAGAAACAGAAAGAAAGAAAGACATGTGAAAGGAAACAGGAAGAAAGAAGGATTTGTTCATGTGGTTTGCTCACAGAAGCATACTAAACATTACGCGACATTCATTTTCAGAACAGTGTTTTTGCACCCTGTGAGTCTCACTATGGAGCCTGTGTACCTAAGCACAGTCATTGTATTATTACATAAAACATATAAACATTCTGCCATATGTGTACTGCTTCTAAGTTGCAAATTTAAGGCAACGTTTTGGTTGCACATAAGCACATAATCATCTTGCACATAGGATGGATGCATGTGACGGGGAATTTGAACATGGTGATTATTGGGAATACCCGAGTGATTAAACAAGACTGACACAACTAGACTAAGAGGAACCACAGGGAACACAAACCACACTAAAACAGGCCGTTCTTGACCGGAGTCAGCAATAACACTGGATATCTAGTGTTGCGTAAGTTTAACTCATGTCAGTCCGAAACCATGACTAACTGCTGGCTGGTAGTGTGTTACTCTTAATACGTGGATTCTCAAAAAACCAGGACATTTAGTTCTTAAGCCTTTAATGGTCTTCATTATGGTTTTACTGAAGGAGAATCACAAAATGTTTGGACATTTTCAGACACTGACCTTCAGATTTATATCCAACACTCTCAGTACTATTCTACATACATTTACTGTTTGTTCACTGTAGATACTAAACAAATACAAGTGGTTAATGAAAGGTTTTATGATGCATGGTGCTTAGTGTTTGGGGTTTGAATCCTGTCTCCCCATGTCCGCATGGAGTTTGCATGTTCACCATGTGTTTTGAGGGTTTCCTCCTGTTTCCTCCCAAAGTAAAAGCTCCCTGCCTGTTAGAAATATATGTATTTTGTAGATCTGTATTTGTCTTTTTGTTTTTTAAGCTTTCCAGTCTGACAAATGGACTGAATAACTAATCTTGGATACTGGTTGGAAAGTCATCAGAATACTTTTCCATTATTCTGCTAAACTGTGAAACGTTCCATGATGCAGTAGGTATGAATCACACACAGGGTTTAAATGCTGGGAAATGTTTATGTATATATATATATAGACACTCAGCAGTATAATGAAAAGAGGTCGAGTGGTACAATGTATGTCAGATTATGACCTAAATCCAGGCAATAATACTAGGCTGTCATTGTGTACAACTTCAAGAAACAACTTTGTACAACTTTGTTGTGTCTGTATTAGTTTTCTCTCCCAGTGGTGATTCATTTTCACCCATAAAAGGCAAAAATCGGGTACCTGCCCTACACTTGACACCTGTTTACTGTCTGAAGTGTTGTGTACAGAATGTAGAGGAAAAACACCTACGAGCTACAATCTCACAATCTTTACTTCAACTTGGGAGATTCCCAGGCTGTCATTATGAGAAATAGCAAACAGCTGGAAAGAAGACATCATAGACTCTCTCTCTCTCTCTCTCTCTCTCTCGCTCTCTCTCTCTCCCTCTCTCCCTCTCTCTCTCTCTCTCTCTCTCTCTCTCTCTCTCTCTCTCTCTCTCTCTCTCTCTCTCTCTCTCTCTCGGACTGACCACAGACCACTATGTCTTTCTCAGCTACTCCAATAGAATAGACACGAATCAAACCAGAACACTAATGACTCACTCCACCAGTGTATCAGAAGACACCTTTGACTACCACGTTGCACATGTGAGGCAAAACACAGGGCCTCCATTGTTCAGAAGAAGGGGATGAGCAGGCTGTTCCTGATGCGGTGTGAAGACATTTATATACAGTTCAAGCAGATCTGCAGAGGAGCACGAGACCAAAAAGAATGCCTTTGAAGTGACACATGAAATTGTGAATATCTCCAACAGCTGGGGATTTATGACAATGACAAATCTGCATAAAATTGGAGCTAATAGTGTGTCCATCCACCTTCTGGAGAGATAAAAGTGTCCCTGTTCTCCTGCTAACCCAGTAGCTATCAGTAGTTAGATGGCTGGTGTTCCCCTGGCTGACATGTCATTTATATTATTAAACTGAACTGTGTGTTAGAATTCTGTGAAATGTTCTTTTATGGTTGATAAATAAAATTGAGCTGTTTTTGAAGTTCACTAGCATGTAAGTAAACCTGTGTTCTGTTCATGCTTCAGACAGAAGGGGGCAGTATTCCACTTCCTGATGTCCAACTTAAAGTGTGAGCAACTGGTGTGTGTGTGTGTGTGTGTGTGTGTGTGTGTGTGTGTGTTCTCACCATTTCAACTCTTTGTTCACTGTTTCTTTAAAAAACATAAAATTGACTGGTTTCATAATTCTATAAAGTGTTAGATGATTGATTTAAAAATAAAGAAAAAATAAATTAATTTTGTAGCATATTCATGTTGTAGCATGTCTTAGCATGTTTGCCTCACACCTCCAGGGTTAGGGGTTCAATTCACACCTCCTCCCTGTGTGTGTATTTGTGAGGATGTATTTTCTACCTGGGATTCAGGGGTTCCCTCCAGGTACTGTAGTTTCCTCCCTTAGACTAAAGACATGTACCCACAGCAGGGTTTGCTTCTCTAAATTTTCTGTAGTGTGTGAGATTGTGCCCTCTGTTGTTTGGCCCCCTGTCCAGGGTGTCCCCCATCTTGTGCCTCAAGTAAAAGAATAAACTCATTTACATTTCGCAGACACCCTTATCCAGAGTGACTTACATTTTTATCTCATTTTATACAACTGAGCGTTAAGAGCCTTGCTCAGGGGCCCAGCAGTGGTAGCTCAGTGGACCTGGGATTGAACTCACAACCTTCCAATTGATAGTCCAGCACCTTAACCAGTAGGCTAGCACATCCCCACGACTCTCTGTGACTCTGTATAGGATAAAAAATAGGGGTGGATGGATTTTTAGTAGGATTTTCTTTTGCCTTTAGCACTTCTAGTAGTTGAGCTCAACAATTTCTTGGCACTAACGTAGAACCAGAACCAGCACTGACCAGCCAGTACTATGATAACGAGTTGCAACTCCTACAGTGCACAAAAAGGCCGTGGGGAAATGTTTAGCCTCAGCCGGAAAGTCTGCTCCAGACACAATGCGGAGCCAGAATAAACACTACTGTGGCATTCCTCCACCTGCACAAACCAGCAAACCCTCCCTCCCACTCCTCCAACATGTCCTCAGCGCAATAAACTACGCCATTCATTACACCACTCGCGCTCTTTTTACAACGAGACAAAAATGCTGCATGATTGAGGATGGAATGGAATGTGTGCTGATCAGATTTATTTCATTTATGCTTCTTGTGGACCCACTGAGACATCAAACTAAACGAGGGAGTAGGAGTAAGCTTCGGGACTGAGGGACAGGAATGCAGAATTTTCATGAGAGAAATGCAGCTAGCAGTGACATAGACACAAAAAGCTCTTGATTAGAGATAAAGACATGAAGAACAGACTTCTGAGTCAACACGCGCCAGACATTAATGGGACTCATGCACAGAGCCGAGAGATCAGTCCTGAACCTTAGCCAATAATCACAAAAGCACACAAAGCACATCAGTAATGGAAGTTAAAGATTAGTTATTTGCTTATTTTTGCTTAAAATATCGTGCAGAAATTTCAACACAGCGTTGCTATTTAGTTTTCAGCACCTAATTACAATTTCATGTCTTTAATGTTTCAGGTTAAAGTTGATGTTATCTATGCAGCTGTGTTCTTTAGCCTGATATGTGAGTTTGTGAGATACTGAGTGTTTTTTTTTTTTTTTTTGGGGGGGGGAATCAGAGGATCAATTTCCATGATCATATTCTGAATGCATCATTTTTCAGCAGCCAAGCCTGTCAAAAAACTTTATTTCCAGACTATATTTCAAGAATATTTAATATGAATCAACATCATTATTATTTGTGGTGTGTAGACATGCAGTTTTGTTTCAGATGAACATTTTGTAGAATGTTTTATCATGGTTCTATAGTAAATCCTAGCTAATCTGTAGCTTGTTAGCTACTTGCTCAGGAAAAAGAGAACAGTTGTTGTAGTCTCTAATTCTGTGTTCACATCGTTTCATTTTCATTTCGTTTCACGTGATCCATGGCAAAGAACACATAGTTCTCCTTTATCTCATATCAAATGTTGCAGATGATCCCAGATTAACGTTATTACTATGGCAACCAGTAGTAAGAACACCTATGCATGACTACGCAATACAGAAATTGGCAACCTGCTGCAATAAAATCATTGTATGTGATTGTATCTTAAGAATGTACCTAAAGTATTTTAAAGTAAGAATCTCTTGACATTAAAATAACCTGATCTGAGCTAGGGGAAGGCTGTAACTACAACAAATCATAAATGCAGTCTTGCATTTTTATTTTAGTGTTAATAATTTACAAGCTTACCAAATTTACCAACCACCAAGATCAGTTTCTGACAAATAAACACTATTATGTACAGGTCTGGCTATTCTTGTAATTTGTACACTAATTGTCACATGCTATTCCTTTGGTACACCAAAAATCCTGCTTATGCTAGCCGGGAAGAGAACATGCAGGTCAGAGAAATACAAAATGCTGATAGGTGAAAATATTTCACATACTCAGATGACATAGAGCTGATTAACCTTAGAGAGAAATACAATCCAGGGAATTTTTGGCATTGCACATCATGGAAAAAACATCAGGTTGATCTAGAGTGAAAATATCCTGCATGCTGTGATGTTATGCTTTGTTCCACAACAGAGCAATAAGCTACTGATATACTTTTAATGATACATTTATCCCCCTGATCCTTTAGCAAAAGTAAGTAGGCATCAAGATTTGTCTCTGTTGTGGTAACTAGGTGAAAGAGCCACCTAATATCTATTTGTCTTCAAACAACATCTAAAGTCCTACGGATCTTAAACTAGACAATACAAACTGGTGTTGTCTGTGTGCTTTTCTCGCTATGTTTCCTCCCCAAAAGAGCTTTTAGACTGATGGTGTTTTTAGTCCATGACCTAGTGACCCAGTATCATGATGTATTTATTGATAGAGACTTCAAAGTAAGTCAAAGTAAGTTCTGTAAGTCACCCGGGATATGGTCATCTGCCAAATGACATAAAACTAAATTCAAATGCTATTACAAAGGACATGATTGTCAAAACAAACCCCAATAAACCATAAAATGTCAACGCAAACTGGAATAGATCGCCTGTGTGCTGATAGTAAATCAGTAAGACTAAACTGTAGTTAGCTTAGTAGGTAATTCTCTGGCTTAATAAAATGCTTTAAAAAAAAATCTAACTTTATCGTAATGATGTATATGCTAATTATGAACAAAAAGAATAAAATAAAGCTCAAACTGGCCAAAACTTTGTGGACACCTGATCATCACACCCATACAGTATGTGGTTCTTCCAAAAATGTTGGTACAAAGTTGGAAGCACACAGTTGTATAGGATGTAGAGGTACAATTTCTCTTCACTAGAATTAAGAGTTTCAAACCTGTTCCAGCATGACAATGCCCCTGTGCAAAACAATGGGCTCCATGAAGACATGGTGTGTTAAGATTGGAGTGGAAGAACTCAAGTATCCAGCAGGGAGATCCGATCAACTGGATCACTGACTACACTTCAGCATCAATCCTCACCCAACATTACTGCCTGACCTCCAAAATCTAGTTGAAAGCCTTTCCAGAAGATTAGAGGTTATTATAATGACAAAGGAGGAATGAGTTTGGAAAAAGGATGTTCAAAAACGACACACGGGTTTGATGAACGGGTGTCCATACACTTTCGGCCATGTAGTGAGTTTCTGGGATGAAAACCGATGAAAAGAAATGAACTAGTATTTCTAGGGATTCTTGATCAAATATCTCTGAATATCCTCGCATTAGCATGGTGGGCTGTGACACTCTTAAGTGTGAGTTAGTGAACGTGTAGTGAGTGAGAGGCAGATTATGACTCACTCTCCACATGGCTAGTGTTTCAGATCTGTCAACTCACCATAAGGCTGTGGAAAAAGGGAATTACTAAACTTTCGCATATAAACCTTTTTAACAAAAAAAAAAAAAAAAAAAACCTGATCCACCATATGCTCACAGGATAGTCACTTCCTCTGGAATCTACTGCGTGACTTGCTGCATGGCTGAGTTGTGACAGAGCATGTGTGGTTTGAAAGCATGACCTTTTGAGTTCATAATGCTGAAATGAGAAGTGAAGCATTTCACTCCAAGGGACACTGACTTGGTATACGGCTGCCATGAGGAAGAAGGATGGTAAGTCGTCCACGGGATTTTGACTTTTTTTGTCTTTTACATCATTTACGTATATATAATAATTATATAATATATATATATAAATACATTTCTTCCTATTGATAATGTGAACTGAGTATACTGAGTTAACTGAGTAGATAACAGACAGTCAGATAAACATATAAGTAGTAGATAGAGAGAAGTGAAACCGAGTACAAAATTTAATCCACAGCAATATGTTCATATAAAATGTATTATGCAAACAGCAAGCTATTAAGTGGAGCTGATGCAAACATCAGATCCTAAAAAAAACATAAAATTAAAATTTCACCCCAAAAAATTAATGAATTATGGGCAACATACGTCTGTTTTGTCCAGGGAACCACAGGGGTCTGTCCATGTTTATTATTTATTTTTACTTTTTTATATTATTCTATTTATAATACATATTTAGAGTGGTTTATTGTGGAATTTTGATAGTCATACTGATAGTTTATTATCTGGACCCATGAAAGGTTTTAAACCAAACCTAAATAACGCTAAAACAAGTCTATAAATTATGTCCTAATTTAATGTGTTCTATCAGTAGAAATTTCAGAAATGTAAAAATCGTAAGAAAATGTAAAAAATGTAAAAATGACTTATAATATAGCCATATATATACAATATTTAAAAAAGAATGAAATCCATGTAATGTATCTGTATTAACCGAATCTGTAGAAGGTCTTGAATTTTTTTTACTTCGAGCTATTTACATAAAGTTGAAACCTACTAAACCAGCTTGTATACATGATCTTGAAACTTGTTCTGTGTCTCATTTGTGTGTTTAGATAAAGGAGAACAGAAATATGTGGAGCACAGGCCTCTGCGAAGGACACAATCTGATGTAGCAGTAATAAGGTGGAGACACGTCTACCCTCACTCTCTGCCAGCTGGATCACACTGGAGAAATGGTACTGGTTGTGGTCCAAACACTGCACATGTGACGTAGTCCTATTATAGCACTAAGACTGAGATATGCTTCAGATTGTGTATTTTACTCACGGATAGATCCATAACGAACGAATAAAATGGATTTTGAGGTGAGATTGCTAATATTACATGATACACAGTATCACAGAGATGCTATCAGCGGGTTTTGGTGGCTAAGGTTCGTAAGTTCATTCTTTCATTCATTCATTCATTCATTCACTTGTTCATTTTATTGTCATTTATTTATTCTTTATTGAGTTCCATTTCTGTCACTTATCTATGCACTTTTAGGCCCCAACTAGTGTGACAATGTGATTTTAAATCATTCTGTGCAGAAGACTATATTACCAATGTCTACTTCCTTTTTCTTATTTGTTTGAAAGAGCTTTAAAGTTATTTGTGTTCCTTTTTAGAGGGAAACTTGGACAGGGAAGTGTGATAGTCTAAAAGAGGAAATGCTGACATTTCTGAGCAAGCCTTTCCAAATGGTATTTTTATGAGGTGGCTTTAGGGAGCTTCCTGTTTTTGACTCTAAAAAGAGGATTGCTTTTGTAGTGTGCCTAAAACCTGCGCTGATTTCTCAGAAATGAGGTGAGAGTGATGTGATGAGTCACTGTTGTGCAGACTGACGCATGATTGAGCATTATATGAAATTCAACTGTGGATGTTTGGGAAGTCAGCTGTTTCACCATTACTGAGTATTTGCTACTCTTGCTTTTTTTCCCCTATCCTCCATTTAAACACATTTTTCTGTTTACGAATAATACCATTATTATAAGACCATTTTCAAATCAATGACTTCTTTCTTTTGCTGTTCTACAGAAAGGAGGCTAATACACTTCATATGAGCTCAGGGAAAACTCATGACCCTGTTGACTAATTTTAGCTCCAACTCCAATCTGATTGGAGATCAGGCAGCCTGCGATGGAGAGAGCATTATTGTGTTCCTTAGTGAGGGCCATCCTAGATGTGACGCAGCACTGTTGTCTCTAAGCAACCACTTCAGATGCTTTAAAGCCACCTGAATTTCAATAGCAGTATGTTGATACAGCGGCTATATCCAATCCCTGAAAGGAATCGCTCATAAAGTTTTTTTTTGCATTGACTATTTCACAGTCTTGAAGAAGAGATATACATATACATCCTACAGTTTTTTTTTGTAATGTCTTCAATTCGACAAAATGCAAAAATATATTTTATTATTATACAGGTGTAGAATATAAAACATAGTCTCAAAGGACTTACTTTGAAGGCATACTTAATGCTGTCAAAGACTTAATGCTGCAGGAGATACTCTTTGCTTTAAGTACTCATTAAAGTGACGTGCACTGTAAGTAAAATTTAAGTGATACTTGAATAATTTATTTTAGGATGAATAATGGTTTTAAAAATGTTCACCTTAAAGTTCCTTGACAACTCAGATTAGCCGATCCTAACCCACAGCAGAGATGGTAATGATGTGTGAATAGGAAAAATAGCATGTTTTTCCAACATAAACCGAATCTTTCAGTTCAACAATGAAAAAGCAGAAAGCTGAAACTTGATCTTTAGAGGATAGAGGATAACCACACAGGCTCCTTTAGTGGAATAAATGTGTCAATTTTTCGTTTCAATGTCTCTGTTATTTTCTTACACATGTTGGTTTGTTCTTTGGAATTTGTCAGCCCAGTTAAGGCTTTTTGTTTTTTAGTATGTTGTACAGACAAATTCCTCTAAGCTATGAAAATGCAAAGTGATCTGTGCACAGCCCTCTTCACGTAATTTCCCAGGTTTTTGATATGAATTAGAATCTGGCCAATTCTAAAACATTGATCTTTTGAAGCCATTCCTTTGTTGACTTGTGTTTGTGATTTGGGTCCTTGTCATGTTGGATGGTGAAATCTTTCTTTATCTTCAGCTGTCCGACAGAGGCCTGCAGGTATTGTACCAAAAATAGATTGGAATTTGGAGCCATCTGTAATTCCCTCCCTGTCGACTGGAGCCCCAGTTCAAGCTGAACAAAAGCTTTATTACATGATGCTGCCACCACCATGCTTCACCATAAGTTTGCTATTATGGCCAAAATGTTCTACCTTGGTTTCATCAAACCATGACACATTTTGCCCTATGATTTAGGGTGATTTAGATTTTTACGTAATCCATTTGACTGAAATGATTGCTTTTTGAAGTTTTGGTTTTTATTGCCTTAACACTCTAGCAGAATTATATCATGCAATAATAAAATGAAGCATGAACAAAAATGCTGGCCAAATGGATATGTTTTGCTCTAGGCCACATTTACAATGACTCTTTTGTGCCATCATTTCTGAGCCAGGAGGTACAGCTATTAAGCATCTGATTGGAGAAACAGGCACTGAAGGTGTGACCGCCTGAGTGCCATCGTCTTTAGGGCCAAGGTCATCTCGCTCAATGACTGGACAAACGTTTGTTCTAGGCTTTCATCTCCAGTGCACCTGCCCTGGTCTTCTTTTAAGCTGTTAAGTGAGTTATGGTAAAGGCTGAGGACAGAGAGGCATGAAATGAGCAGAACAAACATGCAGAGCAATTACACCCACATTAGATATACTCTGTGGAATCCAGTGAGACCAAGTTAGGTTACACAGGATACACAGCCAATTAGCAAGAATTCTTCTACTCTGTTTCTGTCTGTTAGCAATATGTCCTTTTTTATTTTATTTTATTTATTTTAAATATGAACGAAAGCAAACCTTCTTCACATCTACATGTACATATAAATATATATACATATACACATATATATATATATATATAGATACATACATATATATATATACATACATACTACATATATATATATATATATATATATATATATATATATATATATATATATATATATATATATATATATATATATATAAAGTATCTATAAGATACCACATCACATGTTACTCCACTACATTTTAATATTTTGCATTAAAAACATTTTTAGCTTACTGGTAATAATCTAACACCCAACTCTCACCCTCATATATATATATATATATATATATAAAACGTGATAACGCGATAGACGTGAAAATTTTTGTGGCTTTTTGAAAGAACTGTGTTAAAGAACATGATGTTAATATAGATTCATAAGTCTATACTGTATGATTTTACTTAAGTAATAAAGAAGGACTTAGGTGAGAATTGTATTGACTACTGAAGTTTCTAATTTTTTTTTTGTCACACAAATCTGACAACCTTGTGATGTTCAGTATGGTATATATTTGAAAGTGAATACAAAGCTCTCTCTCGCTCTCTCACACAACATCCGCAGACTGATTACAGGCCTGATTCAAGCTGCTGCCATGTCCTTCTCTCTCTCTCTCTCTCTCTCTCTCTCGCTCTCTCTCTCTCTCTCTCTCTCTCTTTGATCACTGAGCACTATTTAAGTCTTGGACATGGCAACACTACTTTGGCCACATATACATATAGTACACGCTTTACAGTTTGAGTCTCTTACACTGTTTATTAGGAAATGGCAGGATAGTCAGTGTCAGACTCTTTGCTTTGGTTGTTTATCTTTTCTTTTGCAGTCTGGAGCCAGAAAGAGGTTTATGGTGTAATGTGATTGACATTACTGTAGATAAGTTGTAAAGCTCAACTGGATCTGGGATGAAAGTAGAGGTCTGCATTTTGAAGATGTACCTAAACACAAGGTAAATAAAGCCAAGTGAAATGTTCTTCAGGTCATCTCGATAGTTCCTATTTTAGTTGCTTTAAACACTTTATGTATATCAAGGCTTGCATAACAAGCTAAAGAATGTGACAACAACCCGCTTCTTTGTAACAGATCTGATGGCTTTTTTCAACACTTCACTGCCAGGATTTTAGCTGAGACATTTGTCTGCAGGCTGTTACTCTGGCAGGCCAAATGGTATAAAGGCCGAAGGGAGGGGTGGATAGCTGATAAACAAGTGTGCACTGGTGACTTGTGGTACGACTTCACCACAGGAGAACGAAGCACAGAATGTTTTTTCAACATCTGTGTGACTTGACCTATGATCTATGGTATGCTCTTCAGAGAGATCTGGATTGGCGATTAAAACAAATGACCTGGAACTCCCACAAGAGGGCCACTTGCTCAGCGTGGTGGAGGATATATAACCAAAGGTTATGTATGTGTGTGTGCTGTGTGTGATACAGTGTTTGAGTATGTGTGGTGCACATGGATATGTGCTTGTGTGTACTATTTGTCAGGACCATGAATCCTTCTTGGATGAGGTGGAAACGAAGAGACAGAATAGATTACAGCATCCTCTGAGGACTTTGTCTTGACATTGTTGAAGATATGAGTAAAGCCTCAGTTAGAGAGATTGATTGATTAGAGAGAGATCTGACTAATTAAAAAGTAGTAAATAAATACAGGTTTTATGCTGGTACTGCAGAGTACCTGGTGATCTCTACACACAACTAGAGCGCAAACCAGCCCTGGGCAGGAACACATTGTGTTTTTCACAGGCACTCCTGACACTGTGTGGCAAAGAATACATAAATATTGTATTAGGACATTCTTTACTTTTACTTTCGGTGCAGTAAAGGAAGCCATAATAAGCCAAATGATAAATCTGGTGTAAGAATTTTTTTCCCCATTACATTTGGGAAATCCTTTTTAATATTCTACTGTTGTTATAGAAAGATTTTATTAATTGAGAATTTAATTAAATATTATATTACATCAGGAGATTCGATAACCGTCAAATGAGCTATTATTAAATCAAATATTTTGTTAGATTAAGATTTATTAATGACAACAGGTACTATTACAGACAAAATCACATTCCAAGACAGTAACTTATCAAATTATAATGAGGTCCAGCATAAAGACATTATGACAGACTTTTCATACAGGACAGCATTACAAGGAATTTAACCTGAACCATATCAGATATCATTATGAGGCCTCTGTGTGTGTGTGTGTGTGTGTGTGTGTGTGTGTGTGTGTGTGTGTGTGTGTGTGTGTGTGTGTGTGTGTGTGTGTGTGAGCTTGTTTTTCTTGGTTTGTAATGTTACATTTGGCTGGCCCTGACACTGAAACAAAGCTGCTAGTTATATAAAAATGACCATGTCAACAGAATTTCTAACATGTGAGACAATATATATATATATGTATATATATATATATATATATATATATATATATATATATATATATATATATATATATATATATATATACTTACTACTTAGTTCTTATTAATTATTACTGAATAACTCATATTAGTTCCTAAACAATGCTTCAACTGAATAATACTGGATTTGAATGAGCTGATATTAGTGGTAGATAAAGGCATACTTTTTATTACTTTAAATTAAATGGAGGTATGTAAGATAAAAGATATAAAAAGTAATGTGTGTGTGTATGTGTTTGTATGTGTGTGTGCATCTGTGTGTGTGTGTATGTGTGTGTGTGTGTATCTGTGTGTGTGTGTGTGCTTGCGTGCATGTGTGTGCGTGTATGTGTGTGTGTGCGTGTATGTGTGTGTGTGTCTGTGCGTGTGTGTGTGTTTGTGTGTGTGCATGTGTGTATGTGTGTGTGTGTATGGTTGACAATCAATAGATATAGAGATTATCATGTGATAAGACTACAGATTAAGTTGGAGAGCTAACTTGGCAGCGAGCTATAGAAATGAGATCTTATTAAATCAGCACTGCAGGTTGTCTTTGGCCACATGGACAAGGTCTCAGCTGAATGAGGTGAATTTAATTATATTAATATGCTGTTCTCTACTTTTATTCTCAGGTCATATTTATAGCCTCCTGTATTAAGCTGTGAAAATGAACTGGAATCAAAAAACCCTTTAGCAACCTGAAAGACTCTACATGGTAACAGACCTGATATACTGATTATATCTATATTTAAAAAATGTTCTAGATTTCCCAGTGTTTCTCTGACTCGTCATTCCAATGACTTGTCATTCCATAGCTGACCTGTTTGGCTGCATGCCATCATGTACTAGTATCAGCACAGTGACGGTGAGCTCAGTGTGTTTAAGAAACAGCACCAAGCCCTCTAGAATCATGGAAATATGCTCTTTCATTTTTTTTTTCAAATGTCACAGAAGAGATCTGAGAGATCAATGTGCTCCAGTGGTGGGACAGATTGATCGCTAAAAAATTTTGAACTGGCCGCATCCCCACAGTGACACCACAGTCACTCTGGTGCTATATATAGAGCCTGATCAATACACTCACACACATATACAATGGCATTCTCACTGCTTTCTGATCAGCAGTCCAGGCCCTTTAATCACTGGTCCACTACTGCCACCACTTTTGCCTCTAAATTCCTACAAGTATCAGTGACTAAAGATAAAATGGATAGAAAAACAATGCATAGGATTAGCTTGTCTCAAACCAAACTTAGCAATGCTGTCAGAACTCAACCTCTGATCACACATCATTAACAGACATTAGTGTTCTATAATGGTTTGGCTAACAAGCTGAGAAGTGACAAAATCTAATCAGTGCTCATCACTGACTTTGATTCAGATACAAAGCTGAAGGATCTACTCGGCTAAGGTAGACCAGGCAGCCTAGGTGCATCAAAAAGTTTCCTTTGTGTTACATAATTGTCCTAGATTTCCATAACATCTTTGCAAATATTCCGACATATCATTAGTGCAGCATCTGAAAAAAGTGCTTTCTGTGCATTATTTGATCCGACCTGTAAAGTGCTTTCCAACTCACCCCAAACATCTTGCAGGAAATACCAACAGGGGCCAGACAGTATAACCTAATAAAGCTCCACTGCTAGATCATTAGAACGGAAAGCCACTCCCATAATGTAGCCAGATGGAGGCA
The DNA here is from genome assembly GCF_030014155.1 of Tachysurus vachellii. Taxonomy (NCBI): domain Eukaryota; kingdom Metazoa; phylum Chordata; class Actinopteri; order Siluriformes; family Bagridae; genus Tachysurus; species Tachysurus vachellii. The sequence continues at coordinate 22,198,107 of NC_083464.1, read as the reverse complement.
CTAATTGGGTTTGGACGTGCGGTTTGCAGCACTGGTGCCTTTGTGCTTTTACGAGGCTGGCTGAGTGGCCGAAGGAGAACGATGCTGGGCTGAAATGGCAGAATTACACTATGGGCTACGACCTAGGTTGCTCTCTGTCTGTGTGGGCCAATTGGAAGGAGGGGTGGCTGAAATGGGGAGTGAGTAATGCGAGATGAAACTGATTTGGGAATGGGGATTATTTCACACATGCAGGGAAACGGTGAGGGAGAACTGATGCAAGTGTGTTTAGGGGCAGGAGGAATTGCTAGCCTGTGTATCTCCAGGTATCAGGGGAAAACATTTTAATGATGCCACAGCATGAAATGCTGCATCATAAGCCATGCTAATGTTCAAAAAGAAAACTGGGATGCACCTGTAACCAGGTATTCAGACCTGGGTTGCCTTGCTATCACCATCTGTGCTGAAAGCTGCACATCTGCCATCGCCACCCCAAAGACACATGATGAAATTCTACAGAAACAATACACTCATTTACGTATGCACATGTAACTAGAAAATTAGAGGTATTCACACCCACACAAGCACACATGTACATTACACAATCACTCATGAAAAGGTTCTTATTCCAATTATTTCTGTCTACAAAGCCTTCAGGGTAAAATTAGAGCCGAAGCGATGGCTAGAGCGACTCTGTAATGTGAAGAAAAACAAGTGAGCAGACCTTGATGCTGACACATTCTCTCCCACACAGATTGGTCATCTTCAATGGAGAGAAATTCTCGCTCTCTAGTTTGATCTAATTAGCCAAAGAGCAATATTTTAGCACCCTGAGGATGTCTAATGCAACATGGCCTTTCGATGGGTTGATATTAGGACATTTTATGAAAACAAAATGTGCTGAGCTTTTATGGAGGGAATAATCTTGGCATTTGGTTTCCTAAGAAAAATACCTCTAATGTTCTGAAAGTGTGTGTGGGTGTTACTGTGTAATTGTGCACCAAAGTGCATCAGACCTACAGCACTCACCCCATAACATGGCCTGAGCGCTGAAAGTGTGAGAATAACATCCTCTTTTATAGTGAAGACATTTTCTGATCAAGTATGAGATTAAAAATCGAGTCAAGATTTCTTTTTTACTTTCACATAATGAGACCCAAGATGAATTACAGTGTCCTTTCCATGATGCATATCTCTCATGTCCTCTTTATCACCCTACAATTGTCTTGTATTTAAATTTGGAAAGGATAAGGAGGGGCTCTTGGGGGCTGTGATGAGTTAACCTGAGGGATCGAGAGCGGCACCAGCTGGCACACTGACGCTCACACTTAAATTGTTTAATAGGACTACAGTGAACAAAGGCCACCTCTGACGCAGGAAAGCTATAACAGGCTCTTCAACCTCTTTACAGCCCATCAAGACTGCTTGCTATCCCAAAACACACACACACACACACACTCACACACAATATTCTAATTTTAGTAAAGTAACCAAGATTTGAAAGGGAAATATAAATATACAAGTTAATAAAGAGCAAGAACTGTGAGTTGTGTAGCCAAATCAGTTTCTAAGCTGAAAATGGTACACAGAGGATTGTAAATCCTGAAATAAACAGTACACCTTTCGTTACATCTGATTAGCAGATAAGCATTTGCTATTTTTGCTGCTTTTTAACCCCTTATAGTCCCTGGTTGTTCCGTTTTGCTACTGAAATAACCCTGTGATTGTAAATTTATTATGACTTACTCCAGAAGTATAGGGACACTAATAGGAATTGTGAATTGTGTAGTAGAATACAAATCTTGATTTGCTGACTGGGCCTGAGGATTAATGGCTTAATTGGCTAGTCATTTTCTATTTTGCACAAACCCTTTATCTTCATTGCAAGCAAGCTAATATACACCACACACATTTGAATGAGTTCTTTTAATATGCAGTTCGGTACATGCATAGGGATATTACCCTTAAGTGAAATGCTAAGCACTTCTTGAATATTCATATTTATGACATTAACACAAAGGTTATGTCTCCTCTAGTTCTGTTCCAGTGCATCTGGTCTAGACAGCTGCTATAAAAGCATGGTCAAGAATATTTCAGTCTCAAACATGTATTTGTGCTGTTATTCAACTCATCTTTACTATATTGCGTGTTTTCTTACATGGAATTTTTGTCTACATATAGATCAGCATGTATTAGCATGTACAAAAAAAAAACCCACACACACACAAAGTACTTTCCTTCTCTAACTTAATGGAGCCTGATGAAGTTATTGCTGTGTAGAAAGCACAGTGTGAGCACCACACTTTGTGAGCTAGTGTTCTAGTGTTTGGACAGATGGAGGGCTTGGGCACTCAACTAGTGAGAATTGCTAGAATCGTGATCCTGAATACGCCTGCACTGACGCTACTGATGCTCCAACATGCTAACAGGTGCTGGAGACATTAGCGCTGAATAATCATTAACCACGATCAAGCTGGCCTTAGTCACATGAGGGATTTGTCTGTGTTTGGTTTCACGAATGATGATTATACTACAGAATACAATTTATTTAAGTATGGATATTGGATACTAGATATTACTATTACAACATACTGAATCTCGATTCGAACCAGAGCCCCGTTTTGTATTGTCCATGTTCAGCAAAAAAATTTCTGTCATGTCACACACTACAGCGATGCTTAATGGCTCATCTAAATGTAGAAACTCAGAGCTTGTAGAAATTGTAGTACTTTTATTTCTACCTAGTCCACTAGTGTCAGTATTTTCTTAGAATTTTTCATTGTTAACCATCTTGAATTCAACCACCTGATTTGATTTGTTTTTAGCCATTATATCATATATTATATATGCAGGGAAATGTGTCATTTACAGACAACGACAATCATATTGTGGGACATACAGTAAAGAGTAAATCTTTATACTAGCTTAAGCTGCCACTATAATAACCATATAAATCAGCATGTAACAAAGAATAAATGAATAACTTGGCACACAAATTTAAAACACTTCGTCGTCACCTGATTGGTTGGATTCTACAAGATTTCTGCCTGAAACAAACCCATCCTAATGCTCTACTTCCCTCATGGAAAAAGAAAGACATTGTGCTTACATCTACAGTATGTAGGTGACAATGAGTACTTATGAGGATCAGCTAAACACTAGAATTTCCAAATTATGTGTAGTTTACAGAATAGACTCATTTACATAACATTCTTAAAATCTATAGTTGCACACTAGTTGTCTGTTATTGGAGGGACATCGACTTTACAACTTTGTGCCCCTAAACTCAACAAAATGATCTGTGATTGGTGCTTTATATGTCAGTCAGACACCTTCTTGGGCAGTCCTTGGCTAATAAATGCTGAAATGGACTTTTTGCACTCAGTCTAAAGGTCTGACTACTTGAGACTATCTTAATCCGGGTGTATTGATCATCACTTTTCGTTCCAGAAGACCAGATTGGTTTCTATTTCCAAAACAGGTGCCGTTTTTCTGTTTGCTTGCTTCCTTGTTGAGTACAAGTACAAAGCGACCTCACATGTGCAGCCTTTAAAAGGTCCCTGATATGTCACACCCTTCTTTCCATTCTTTATAAAGAGTTGAATTAGACTTATCATGTATAACATTCTATCCTTTGATTCCTTCTAATTTTCCTATTGTTATGTTTGCACTGTCAACATAACAATATGTTCGGTGGCAAACACCTTGCGTGACAGTAATCGTAGTAAACTCTACTATTCTCACCATGGCTCACTGTGTCCTTAGAACGGGTCGTTGAAGCGTATTGTTAGCATTGAGCATTTCTTTATCTAATAATCATTCATAATTCTAATAATCAGAATTTGTAACATATAACAACTCGACAACTCAGTGAGAAGATAGTATAGCTGCCTCACATATTGACCCTGATCTTCTCTTAGTGGCTGCTTCTCATTCTCTAAATGATAACTCTAGCTGAGAGAGCAGATAGCCTCTCATTGTGAATTTGTGGATCAGAGTAGTATCAGCCAGTTGAAGCTGCATCCTACTGCCTTTGAATGCAGATGAAGATGCACTATGCTTCAGGCTATAAGGCTGAAGGTGTATGTGGTAGCATTTTCTACAGTATGTTTTCTATTTTCTCTCTCTCTATCTCTCTCTCTCTCTCTCTCTCTCTCTCTATATATCTATATATATATATATATATATATATATATATATATATATATATACATATATATATTTGCCTGTGTGTAAGACTAGGGAAATCATGTGCATTATTGCATAAATTACATGATAATGGTGTTTAAAATGGGACATCCTGCTGTTTGTGCGCTTTTAGGAGCGCAATATTGGGGTAAGCCTAATGGTTATGTGATAGCAGTTCAGTAGGCATTGTATTCCATTAAATGGCATTCTGTGCACATTATAGCTGGGCAGCTCAAACAGAAGCATCATTTAAATGATCATTTTTGGTGATTTCTCTGAGTGACTACCCCTTCAACAGAGAGCTGTATCAAATTGTTGAGTGACACTTTTCCGTAACAGTTATCAGTATCAGAACACTGATTTATTCTCATCCTTGAGCAGGTCTCGCTCTCAGTGGAGAAATACAATATTTGAGCAATTTTATCTCACTGTTATTCAGAACAGTATTAGCTTGTTAGTATTGGCATAGGTATTAAACCTTTGAGCTTTTGATCCCTTATCAAGGCCCTAAAACCTCTCAGCCCCAGAGACAACATATCATGGCAGATCCTTTGTTCTAAGAGTTTCCAATCTTATCTACAAAGCTGTAGTTCCTAATTGATTAGAACAAAAACATCCCACACTGACCCTTTGAGGATAAGACTGGACTCTTCTGCTTTGTTAAAACCAGAGTGAGGCTAAGCAATGATTATAATGTATTTGTATAAGTGACAGCACAATTATGTTTTCTTTCATTCTAAATATAAAGGCAGTATCAAGTGTTTTTTGACGATCGTGTAATATTAGCACTACATTCTATATGAATGTTGTGTGTCACTCTCTGCTGAAGTGCAAAACATGTTAGAATCCCTTGTGATGACTCTGATATACGGCCTTCAGTCTTTCTACAGGAAACCACACTGGTAGTTCAGAACAAAAAGAAATAGAATGGAAGGATATGTACTGTATGCAAGCATGGTTCTATTGTGGATAATTGTGACAGGCTACAGATCGCGGGGTCACGGTCACAACTTTGCCATTTGTACACAGCAAGGAAATGAGCAAATAGAAATTCTCCACTAGTTCCAAAGGAAACGTATTATTATATTTGACAAATAATCTTAAGTGCACTTTTGTGTTCTTTGGTGTAGCAAAATGATGAGAGCATAAACTGTCTGTCCAGCTGAAAAACCACAAATAACATAGCATCAATCCCCTCTAACCCCAATCTGTTGGAATGTGACAGCACTGTTTTTACTAAAATAGGACTGAAAAATGATCAATTTACATTGTAAATACTAACATCCTGCTTTCTGTATTCTTTTTAGGGCTGCTTTGAGATGCTTATCTCTCATCTATTCTACTCTAATTATTTGAGCTCTAAATTGCTCAACAAAATAAACACATTTCTGAGCCTTATGCCTTGTATTCAGACAAATGATAACTTCGTCATGAAGCTTCGCTTACATTTGGCTGTACATAATGCTTAATGAATGTGTTATGACTATCACAGTTGTACAATAATATAGTAAATTGTACAAGAACACTTTGTCTATTTGTTCATGAGAAAGCTTTAAAAATGATTGAGGTTTAGACAAAAGCCCAGTTTACCCCATGATCTTAGATGTATTAGGTTGGACATTTAAGCAAAGTTTGACTTCATTTCCAACTTGTCAAATGTTTACCAATTTTGCTTTCAGCTTATTTTTATTGGGTTATTCATTTTATTGAAATAGACAGTGACTACACAGTAAAACAAACTGGACGGTGTTTAGTTTTGGAAGTAAGAGATCTGGCTTTGATTGATGTAGTTTTATGGGTTAACAAACAAGGCCAGGTTTAAGCAATTATCAAAAAAAAAAAATCATCCTGCTGTAGGTTTTTTAATCAATAGATACAGAGAAGTAACAGAGATAATATAGAAAATAATTTAAAGTTTGTTCATGATTTGCAAATAGCAACAGCAAAAAGGCTTGTTTTCTGCTATGCTAAATATGCCCTCAATACGGTCTAAGTTTCTGCACATAATCCATGTGAACGTCACAGCACAGCTGCATAAAGGAGCCAAATGTCAAGCAAAATGCAGACAAATTATATTTATCTCTCAAGAAAGCGGGTTGTGTGTCTTTTTAAGGAGGCCAGAGGGAACTGTAGAGAGGGAAGAAAATAGAAAAAAAAAAAGGAGAGTGATAGAATAAGAGAGTGAAAGAGAGAGAGACATGCCTTCTGGCAGAAATACGAGGGGCCACAGCTGTGTTTGGTGTGGTATTTTTAAATGCATCAATGCCGCTCCAATCCCTGAGCCTCGCCTGATCTATTTATAGCCAGGGCTGGCCATTGTTCTATTTCTGTCACCTGTGGGCCATGCCACTGTTGATTCACATGCAAATGAACCTCCTCCTTTCTACAGTAAGCTGCTCTGAACCAGACAGAGCTATAGAGAGAGAGGAGACGAGAAAAGAAAGAGAAATGAAAATCAGAACACAGCTGACTGTTTGACATGCAACTCCACAGATGCAGTGAATGGTCTTTGGTTCAGCCATTTTGCAGGGAAAAGCAGAGGAGAGGACAGGAGAAGACTTAAACCACTAAAAAGTAAACGGATAAACCCTTTTCTGAAGTGCTCCAGCAGGAGATGGTGAAGCCCTCCTGCTGATTCCTTGACGCGTGGAGGAGAGGTGAAAGGGAGCAAAGAAGATAGCAGGGGAGGAACTGTTTGTGTTACCAAGGGAGGAGTTGTCTTTCTCACGTAGTGTCACCAGTGAGGAGGAGGCAGAAGCGAGTGCTTGTGGTCTCCTCAGAGAGAGAGTGAGAGAGAGAGCGCGAGAGAGAGAGAGAGAGAGAGAGAGAGAGGACAAGGAAGGGCTGCTAGTGTGACAGAAAGAGTAGGGCAGGCAATGTGCCGCTGACTGGAGTATGCTACAGACCATTTACGAGGGTGACTCCTACTTCTCCAGCGACAGCTTTGGCAAACTCCGGCTGCCTCAGGAACCTCACAACAGTGACATGCACAACGTTAACAACTCAGGTGATTTTCAATTCTCTCTCTCGCTCTCTTTTTCTCTGAAAAGCATGCACTCTCTACTTCTACACTTCCTGTAAGTGGAGCTCTTAAAAACTTGTATCAACAACAGCAGTATGACTAGTTGCTGGATTAACAGGTACTGCCCCTGTCATGTGCTTAATGGCATGTGCACTGCGTGTCTGTCTTGCTTGTGGAGCTGTCCTGCATCTGACTCGTATCCAGGAATAGGATCTCTGTTTAAGATATAACACCGATTTGTTATAAATAGAATAAACGAGGCATGCAATGTTGTCTAGTAATAGTGCTGAACTGTAATGACATGCAGTGTGGTAAACAGTAAAGTGTATTAAGAGCTATAGCTTGTGCAGGGGCACTGAAGCAGAGACAGGAAACAGACTGACAGAAATACAGTCGACATGAAAAGCATGTTACTTCTGATATTTGTCAAAGACAATGTGCAGGTCTATTATGGAGCTGGGTCTTTTGCTGACATCATGGCATGAAGTTTTTCATCACTTTTTAGATAACATCACTTATTTCTCTATTTTTGTTCACATTTACAGATGTTTAGAAGGCTGCTAAAGAGTTCTGGGAAATTTACAATATAACACTGCAATATGTTTGTTTATTTCTATTTTTTTTATTTATTCAGGAGGTCAAGTGCAACTTCACAGAAGCCTGAGTTATTACAGATCTTAGCTTAAAACGTGAAAAAAAAAGCTTGTACCTTAGCTTAAAACGTGCTGCTCATTTTAGAAACATCACAATGTTTATTGCACAACACAATAGACATTTAGGTTAATGCAATACATGTAAACTGCTCAAATATACCATGCCTATAGTTCCAAAAAAATCCTGCCAGAGAAACAAGTTGTCATCCTCGATGAGGCTCAAAAAAACCTGTTGTACGGCTGAACTAAACGATTTGGGTCAGTAAGGCTGAACTCTAAAATGAGACATGGGTCTAAAAAAAGCCTGAGGATATTAACCTTAAATCCTTCAGGTAGCCTAATTCAGTATTAGCTTAGGATAAGTAAAAGCTTTGAGAAAGCATATATAGCGTGATACGTGCATACTTATGCGTATGTATGTGGTTTAATAGGCTCTTGCACGCAGCAGGCTGTTGCTTAGACTGTGGGTCAGCTATTTTTAGCCATGTTATTTTCAACTTCTGGCATTAGGGTGCTAAGATTAGGCACCACTTCATCTGTTATCATTCCATCTCAAAACGCTCCTAATATAACTATACACTGGAACATATATTAATAGTATTTCTTTTTTTATAGTATTCTTTTTTATTTGGTCTCAAGTGGTATGCAAATGATGTGTTGTTATCGAGAAATGAACTATCTTGTGCTTCCGCTTGAGAACGACTTGAATTTTGAGTTTCCCTCTCTGTAATTTTATTCATTCTCTTACAACATGCACCAAGATGGTCATTTTTATCTTTCTAGCATTCCATCCACTCAGTATTGTTAGTAGTAATTATGCTGTCATAGTGAAAGCAACAGCCTAACAGCCTGGTCTCTGCTTGAGGTAAAATGACAAAGAAACAGTCATCACACAAAAAAAAAAAAAAAAAAAAAGCGTTTTAAAAACCTTCTAGTGCTTTAAATTACAAGAAAGCATAATCAGTTGGATGCAGTACTGTGTTGGATTGCAAAAATCAGTCACTCTTTATTTTATCCCCATCTCTCCCACTCAGCTTCTGTGACTCTGATGCGGTTGAATGAGGAGCAAATCCACGCTAATTAATATTCTAATGAAAACACTCTCTATAAGTTGAAGACACTCAGCTGCATCAAAGAGTAGAAAATAAAAACACGACTCTGACAGCCCTCCATTACAGTCGGAGGAAAATTACTATTGAAGCATATTAAACTTATGACTTCCTGTAATTTGATGCTGGGCAAGAGTGGGTTTTATTTCTAAAAAAAAAAAAAAAAAAGAGAGAGAGAAAGAGAGAGAGAGAGAAAACAGGAAGAAGGGCCACTTAATTTTTCACAACAGTGTCCTTTCTAGTCATTTGACATGTTTTTTTTAATTTTTTTAGTTAAGTTAGATTCTGTTCTTTCCAGACCACTGATAATGACATATCTCTTTCATCTTGAAGTACCTGTGATGATATTTAAGATGACAAGATCGGTCTGTTTCACTCCCTTCTCCGTGCTTCACTTTAGATGCTCAATGTTCTTTGACACATGCCTTTCACACATCACTGTTGATAGATTTGTGATACCCGTGTTTGTGGTGTCAGTGACAGTTTAACTGGTGTGACTTGTTTTCTAAGCTTCATTATTACCCTATGACTATAATGGAGAGATGGTTAAAGACAATAAAGACAAAAATCTTTATTCATTCTAAATCAGACATCCTATAAATACCTGGGTATTAATAATTGAGCTTTGTTCCATTGACGGATTAATTATTTCACATTAGTGCTTATAACCTAGTAAAAAAAAAAAACAAAGATTATAAAGCTTAAAGTCTTAAATTTGTGCCAGGAGCCAGATCAAGATCAAGCATGTGTATGTAAATAGAATACACAAATTCCTGCTTTCCCCCTTTTATCCTATATATTGTGACAACAGTACAGCTCCTTGGAGGTATATATTTTATAGTCAAGAATATAATACATATATCCTATAGTACGTGAGCTTTAGCTGAAAGTTTAGTGGTGCTGCTGTTTTAAACCTGCTTGCAGCACAGCATATTGTCATCTTTAATAAGTGTTCCAGCATCCATCTCAGACAGGCAGGAAAATATCTTTCAGTGCTGCATCTTATATGAGAGCAGTATGGCACTTAAATGAGGCTCGGGTATCTAGATTTAGACCGAATTTTGATTTGTTTCTAAAGATGTATAGACTGTTGGAGAATGTTTTTTTTTCTGTTTTGGAGGGTTTAATTATATTGGATGATTGGGGAAAAAAATAAGATGTAACTGACCTAGTGGAAACTGCTGAGTGATTCGTTACTGGGCAAGTTTTTCCACATAATGTACATTATTAGAAGGTCGAATCTACAAATATCGATTATTTTGTTGTCTCTTTACGTGAATTCATAAATATTCTACACCAAAGGGTTTTAGAGAGAATTCTAAGTTAAATCCTTCGAGAATGGAATAAATCCTCAACTATTCAAAGAGCTGCTTGAAAAAGCCTTTATTTTTAAGAGTGTACAGAGAGTTGTTACCCGAAGAGGACAGGATGAAATAGCAATTTGTGAGATGTTGTCAAAGTGTTTCTCTCATTTATATAACGAATCTTTCATGCATTTTAACTTTAATAAATGAAATTGCATTGGTATGAAAGCTGCAGACAAAATCCAATGCAAATAAAGGCTGAAATATGTTTGGCCCAACATAAGAATTCAATATAGAATTTGATTATCGTATTTGCAGTTAATGTCTGATATTCTAGTAATGACATTTAATTTACACACAGAAAGGCTTAGGAGTAATTTAGGATCACAGGCAAATCAAAAACAATTCCTTGAACTGCATAAATATATTTAACCTGATGCAATAATGGTGTAAAAAGATAAATATCACTTACCTGACATGCTTTTTCACCCTCTAATACAGCATTTAAAATGACATTACTATTAGAAAGATTCATTCGAATCTGTGACGAAATGGATTTGAAAATGCAACACATTTCACAGCCTTCATCCTGCCAGTTCTGTCCATCGGGGCATTGTCTAAAACATGGTGGCTGAGAGTACATGAACAATTCTGCACACAATATGATCAATCTCAATTACAGATACATTAGATACATTTGGTTCTGGTCAGCTTTAGGCTTGCATTAACCCAACAGACCAAAATGAGGTGATTGTTATGTTTATAAAGAATTGAAAATACTTGGAAGTGCATATGCTAATCCCTCAAAACAAATTAGCATGCTTTCATTTAGCAGTGTGTGGGAGGCTTACTAATGTGTGTCTGGATTTACCAGAGCCCCAAGCCTTTTATCAGTGTACTCAACAGTAATTTGAGACAGATCAGCATGCAATTAATGCCCTGACCAGTGACTCATAGTTACAGCAGTCACCCTACACTTCGTAGCAGCCTCTAGGGAGAAGCAGGGTTTGGCATGCTGTGCATTGTAGATCTTTTGGTGCCAAAGACAAATTGTAAGCAAATTGTCTTTCATAAATCTAGTGTTTATCAGCTGACGGCACTTCCTCGCTGTGTCCCTTTTATACAACCATCTGAAACAGAGAGTAGTAAAGATCACTCAATACAAACTAATAGCAACTCAGTAGGTTATATTACTCTCACACACTGGGTTGTATGTAAGAAGCTGGCTTTTAGCGCATTACATAAATTCAGCGGGGACTCTAATTTTTGCCTGAGTTAAAATAGCTAGGTGGCCTCGCAAGTGTGATAGTCTTTCACACATTATCTATATTAAGGGTTTGCTCAGAAAAGTAGTTATATTTAACCTACTTGCTGCTAATTCGGTTTATTTTTGAATTATTTTCACAACAGCAATTTGCAATACATCAGCTGATCTTTTATATGTGATAACTGTTGCATATGGAATTATCACCTTAATGGTTTAAGGCCAAAAAAATAAAGTAAGTGTGTGTGCGTGTGTGTGTGTGCACTGCTGAGAAAAATACATATGTCACCTTCTGGGGTGTCAAAACCAGGCGATATAAAAAGCACTGCTGTAATAGAGGACATGCTGTCATAGGTTTGTGTTTATCTCTATATTATAAAAGACAGTCTTTTTCAAGGTCTCAGATAAAGAAAGTGTATTGGGAATACAACAGAAGATCAGGCCTCTATGGAGTTAAGAGCCTTTCTCAAGGGCACAAAAACAGCTAAATTTAACCCAGTGTTCCCAATGCTCTGGCTGGAATTTGTACATAGAACCATAATCCACTGAGCTTTAGCTGATCCCTGTGACTGACCATGGATATGCCTTGTGCAGATCATTGTGCTTATAATGTATTCCAGTCATTACTGTATTCTACATACTTGAAACTCTCAGAATAGCACACCTAAATTCTTGTTTTTGTCTTCCTTTAAATGCAGACCTGACAATGACATCAGTGGCTTGTTCTATTTTAAAAGTATGACCTCATCAGCATGAGATTTGAATTGGTTTCCAGGCATAATATAGATTCCAGACTTCTACATCATCCTCATCTTTTCAGTAATGCCACAGTCTGGGTAGGGTAAGAGGCTGAAAGCTTGTGGTAACAACAAAAAACAAAAAAACAAACAATAAACCTTTCAAACTAATGACACTAGTTGAGCATGAAGCCATACAGGTATGACTAAATCAAGGTGCATCTTTTTAATGACAGCACCAAGCCAGCAGTGTCGGGGAGGCGCAAGGAGACAGGAGATAAATGAGATATTACAGCTGCACGCAACAGGAAACTGCAGGTAACTGTGGCTATTTTTAGCTCCGCAGGGGCAGTGAGCCAGATGCCTGTGACTCAGAGCTGCTGCTCATTGGCTAGATACAGGAAGGATAAAAAGACACAGCAGGGCCATGCTACTAAAGAGCCTGTTTATAAGTGCTGTCACAGACCAGCCTCGAGCATTCCCCTATTATAGGCCCAGAGCTCTGTATCCTTCTGAACTAACCAGGACTCTTGACTCTTAAAGTAGGGCATGTTTCATAATGGAAAAATTGAATTAAGCGTTTAACACCAAGAAAAAAGCCTTTCAAAGTCTTGGCACCCAGAGCAAGCACCTAGCGTGCATTTGTAGCAGTGAGTATCTAGTGTGTGGGAAAGAAGCTTTAACGATTGCATGTGCGACACAAAACACCACTCAATATCCTCAGAAAGATTAGTCGTAGTTATGTTGTCCATGTTGCCATAGCAGCCTGGTTTAGGGTGGTGAATAGGGTGTGTGGGTTTGTCATAGCCCTAGATTGCACCACTTGCTTTTATGTTGCTATTTATACCTGACTCGTCAGTGCCGCATGCAGACATTTTTGACTGCGGCATTCTGAACAACAAAACAGGGTGCTGAAATAGTTTGCCAATAATGAGTGAGCTGCGGCTTTCGTCACTGCGAGCGCCTCACCTTAACAACTTGCATGGAAAAACTGGGATGTCGCAAATAATCTGGCTGATACACAGGCTACTGTAAAATTGACATTTTTTCAGTGACAGCAGCAGATGACTGTGTTTGGGTCTGTCTTGTGTGTCTGTCTTTTAATATTCACACTGTATATTGAACAACCTTTCAAAAACTCTGTAGGTGTGTCGGTCTGTTACGAATGCATATAAAAGGTGGATTTGAGATGACACTGGAATGTTTTTCAGAGCTCAGCATTTTATACACATTACATCTTTGCACTGTGTGGTCTTGCATATTGATTTTTTGCACTACCAGCCAATTACTCTAGCTATTTCTCCAAATGTTACATGTTTTCAGTTGTGAAATTTTCTCAAAATGTTATCCGTGAGTCACTCTTTTAGATTTCAGCTTTGCCAGATTTGACATTTCAAAATGTATGCAGAAAGATGAGACATTTACTGGCATCCAGACCAAATCTGTATATTTGCATATGAGCGTGTTTGGATGACAATGTAACTATCATAGGTGAATATTGGGTTTGTTGGTTTGAGGTGTGTAAAATGACCAGCTGTACTGTCTAATAGAGCTACACATAATAAAATTCTACTCTATTGGTTGATGCGCTATAGTTAACTATGAAAAACAGCCAGGAAAGTGTGACATTATTTGTATTCTTCTGTCTTGCGCACACCCTAGTTCAGGTTTGCTATGCAGCCAGGGTTTTGTTTGCTCTAGGGCTCTTTTTGTAAGACCCATATCTCAGTAATTGCTTATTCCCCCGCAGAGGAGACACGCAGCCGCAGTTGGATATGATGCTTGTTTGCCTCATCCTTTCTGAGTGTGTCATCCAGGCTTGCTATTGATTTCCACTGCTTTGCCGGCTATTTATAGAGCTTCAGGGACCTGAGGGATGCCCTCTTGCTTTGTATCCAGCTTATTATTTGTAATGAGCCACAGGTTGAAGAATATAGAAGCAATCTTTCCGTAATGGTGAACGCTTGGAGGAGGGAATGTGGCAGGGGAATAAGGGCAAGAAACACACACAAACAGACCATCCAAATAACAAACGAGGTTATAGCACAGCGCTTTGTGCCAGAGCCAAAAGGGGTCAGCAGCATGGCTGATGCTTGAAGACAGCCTGAGCTGTACATCTTACAGTTCGTAGTAGGGAACTGCACAGGCATTAGAGCTTTATGTGGAGCAGCTCTCTTTTCACTTCTTGTTGCATTTAAATCAAATTTATGCGTATCCATTCCACCCTTCCTTCTTTACAAATACTGGATGCATGTTGTGGTAACTTCAATATTTCAGCTAACAGACTTTTAATCTGTCCTCTATCATATTCTCAGTGGATGTTAAGCCTGAAGTACCGTTGACACTGGAACCTGCGTCTCCACTAGACCTGCGGACAGATGTGAGGATGCCGGCCGGGGGCTCGGATCCCAACGTGTGGGAGCGACAGCTGCAGCAGGAGCTGCTCCTCATTCAGAAGCAGCAGCAGATCCAGAAACAGCTTCTCATAAACGAGTTCCAGAAGCAGCATGAGAACCTGATACGCCAACATCAGGTCCAGCTGCAGGAGCACCTCAAGGTGAGGACATGACCATGAGAATGCTGAAAAATCTGCCCCACAAATAACCTGTGGCTTATAACATATCTCTTTCTGGTCATAAGTACTTCTAGTTATGCAGAATACGTTATAACTGATGTATTTTTCAGCTGCAGCAGGAACTGCAAGTGATGAAGCAGCGACAAGAGCAGCTGGAGAAGGAAAGGAAGTTGGAGCAGCAAAACCAGGAAAGGGAACTGGAGAGACATCGACGCCAGCAGCAGGTGCTAATCCTCAGGAGCAAAGAACGGGCACGAGAGAGTAAGTGTTCAACTCCAATTCATTACACAACATTAATATGTCAGTTAGGAATGACCATGTTAGTGCTCTTTTTTCAAACTCAGAAAACACAGAAACCTAATCCACTCTCTAAGGGTGCTCTATCTTCATTGTCCAGTAGGGGGAGATGTTTATTCGTTTGTTTAATGAGAGTTCTGCAACAGCATGACAAATTTGAGGTCTGCTTGTAAGGACATGCCATTGTATGTGTACGTCATTGTACATGCATGTGCATTTATATGTATAGCTTAATAGTCTAAATCATTTCAGTAATTATCAGTAAATGGCATTAATGATTTTTATCTTAAATTAATGACATTTATTTTTTCCCCTGCCAGAAAATGGCTTTACTAATTCAGTGCATGTGCAGACAGTAATAAAAAAGTGTATGAGCCACAGGATGAGTGCTGTCCTTTGGTTTGACAGGTGCAGTGGCCAGCACAGAAGTTAAGCAGAAACTACAGGAGTTTTTGCTGAGTAAATCCACAAAGGACACAGCCTCCAATGGATCTTGTCATACATTCACACAGAACTCCAAACTGTGGTTCACGTAAGTAAAGAAAACCTGACATCTGATATCTGGGGGAACAACATGAGCTTGTTGTAGATTATTATAGAAAGTTGGAAATGATGAAGATAGCTTTGTGACTGTAATTATCATGAACAGTTTTGCACTCATGTCTCCATCAGTGAACAGTCGATATCTTCAAGACGATATACTTCATTTTCAAACTAGACTGAAATTCCTGGTTATGCAATTGTACAGAGAGAGAAGGGAAATTCTTTATAACGTCCGGTGTCAGATTTGAATGGGTTCCCTTTTGAGTCTGGTTCCTCTCAAGGTTTATTCCTCATATCTTCACAGCAAGTCATTGCACCCGTTGCCTTTGGCTTGGTCAATAGGGAGAAATTTAGAAATGAATCATTAATCACATCATATCCTGAGTTTATATTTTTCTGTAAAGCTGCTTTGCAACAACGTCCACTCTTAAAATAGATTTTATGCACATAGATTTTTAAATTGAATTATAAATCTGTCATGCGGATGATAAAAACTAATTACATTTACAGAAATGAGTACAGAGGTGTGGGATCATGATAATATTAAGCGCTATATAGTCTGACACCAATGTGAAATTAGGCACAGTGGGACATTAGAGTGATTTATAGCTGGAAGGTTAGTTAACAGTTCAGTTTGTGTCTCCTTTCTGTTCAGGGCCTCCCATCACACCTCTCTGGAGCAGAGTTCACCTCCTCTGGGAGGAGTGTCACCGTCGTGTAAATTCCCTTTGCCCTCTCTACCAGACTGCAGAGACGATTTCCCTCTGAGGAAGACTGGTAGGACTAAACTATGTTTGAAATGTGCATGATGTATGATTTACAATCATAATAAGACCAGGCTTAGCTGATAGAGAATTACACATAGTGTATTTTAATATTCAAATGTATTCCTTTGGGCAGCACTTGCCCAAGTTGCCACAGCTTATGAATGCTAGCATGTATATTTACATTTATGACATTTGGCAGACCTCCTTATCCAGAGCGGTGTACAAAAGTGCTTTGAAGCCTCTATCGCTGAATACATTTACACTGATTCACTATGTTACAGACTTAACATACCATCAACCTAAATATCCTTAAATAACCTTTTTTTTTTTTTTTTTTTTTTTTTTTTTTTTTGCTGATTACTTAATTCATCAGCAAGTACATATTTCCTTTGGAAGAGTAGATGCCAAAGTAATCATTCTGAAACAAATTCTAGTGAAGTACCATGGATTTATTTTCATCCCACAAAAATGTAAAATCAGCTCTAATGTGACCTCTCTTAATCTGTTCCTCTGAAATGGCAGTCTAGTTCATTTCTAAACTCTATGTCAAGTCAAGTCAAGAGGCTTTTATTGTCATTTCAGCCATATATACTGTAGCTGATGAAGTACACAGTGAAATGAGACAACGTTTCTCCAGGATTATATAGCGACAAAACCCAAAGACAGAGCTAAGGACTTAAGTAAGTCCTAGCCACAAAAAAGACAAACAAGACAGTGGAGGACAAAATACAAGACATTACACAAAAACAGTATAGAACTGATATCAATTCTCAGCCATCAATCAATGTAGAAATGATTTTTTTTGCTAGATACTTTACTCTGGAATGCCGGTGTAGTGACATTCTGGTTCAGTGTTCGTATAACTTTAGTAATTAAATTCTTCCGAGTTCAGTTTTCCTGCTTACCGCCCATAAGCAGTAACACCACATCATGCTTCTCAGAAAGAATGAAGTTAATTCATTTCTCCTGAAATATGAAAGCCTTCGGTTATTAAAAAAACTCCCTGACTTTTCACAGAAATCAGCTCAGGTTTGTTGACCCAGCCTCAGAGTAAGCCTCATGGGAAGTCAGCATTAACATGACTTATGGCTCCCTCTTGGTTTTGGTCAGTCGTAAGCTCGCGCCAAGACGAACAGTTCATAGCAGTGCCATGAGGTCAGCGAAATGACATTACATTCCTTTCCCCTTGTGTCCATTTGAATTATGATGGTAAACAATTATACCGGTTAAATTACTTTCCCACATGGACAAGCATGTTGTACACAATTTAGAGATCAGGCAACAGAGGTAGAATCCTGAGGCACTCAGGTTAACAAAACTAATCTGAGACATTTAAATCATATACACACACACAAAAAAGAAGGGTGTTTATTGTCTTCAATTTGTTTATCCCTTGAAAATATTTTTATGTTGGCATACAAAACGTTTATCCCACTGTCAATTTGTCAGGATTATAGAAAAACCTGGCACAAAAATAAAAGTGTGGAGCCAATACTATACCACAAGAATTTAGCAGTTCTTGGGTTTGAATTCATAATGCAGGGGAATTCGGTTTAGATAGATTTTAACCACAATTTATATCCTTCTGGGGTAAACTGAACAGACTAAATTGAATGTCAGACTCTGTTTCAGACAAATGTGACTGCTGTTAAGTGTAACTGTACCAGTGCACCAGATCCTTCCCTTTAGCTCTACCACTGATCTTGTGCTGAATATTAATGTCAGACATCACAACTAGTTAAAGGTGAAGTCATTAATAATATTTATTATTCTTTCTTTCATATCAGTTTACTTTCAGAAAAGTTTGTAAAGTTGTTTGCTAAAAGCCAAATATTACCACTATTAATATCAGCACATATACTGTAGTATACTTACTAGTGTCTTAAAAGAACACTAGGAAGAAAGAAAAAGGATAGTTTTGATTTCAATTTTTTTTTTTTGGAGTGAAGGTTTTTTTTTTTTTTTTTTTTTTTTAGCAAAGGATTCTGGTACTTTCCTGTGATTTTTTTTTAGACCTAGTAGTACACAGGTCTATATAATTATTCTAGATTTCCTCCTGTTAGGCAATAAATATATAAATAAATTCGCATCATGCTAATGTTGGAAGACAATGATAAACAGATACTGTAAGTCCCTGATGTTCTTTCAACCGACAAAAGGACAAGAAGTTTGCCAGCATGCTTACAACTTTTCACCTACTGTGTCTAGACTAGAATAATGCGATTTTGGCCCACTGATGCTGCCTTGCACAGGAATAGCCTGGCTTAATGAAAGGTGAAGAACTACCCTCTCTAGTCTTGCCCCAGTTATCAAGCATGTGGAGCAGGTGCAGTTGAGATGAGGAGGATTTAACTTGGTTTACGTGAAACAGCGGATATTTTCAGAGCTTTGCACTAGACTATTCCCCATAGTGTTGCTATAGTATTCCTCTGTGGGTGCAGAATGACATAATGTGTGTTATGCTAACTGGAAAAACCTTGAGTAACAGAGTAGCAGTGGTGGAGTAATATGGCTCATAAAAGTACAGCTGTTGCATCAGAAGGTTTATATCCCCCGGGTGAGGACAGGTTTGTTTGTAATGAAAATTACGCAGAAGATGAAGCAATATCCTTAAACACAGACAATATAATAATATCTTAATAATAATACTAATAATAATATCAAAAATAACAATAATAGAACATGGTTTTGCTCTTAAATTCCTGTTGTAAATATTTGTCCACCTGCCAGCATGTACTGAATCTGTAACAGCACACCAAAAGACACTTTGAAAAGGGAACTTGCATGTTGAGTGGAGAAAATATAATAAATTTGGCACAGAGTGTGTGCAGCATAACCTCAGGCAGTGCTTTCAAATGAAATAATGTGATTGATTTATGGGCCTGTTAAACTCCTGCCTCATACATAGATTCCTGTTTGACTTGGCCTTTGGCTCCAGGCGATGTGTCAGCTCTGGCTAAAGTCACACAGGTGTTGTGATTGCCATTGGGACTGAGCAAAGCATTTTCCTCTTGCATCACAGTCCTGGCCTCCTACTGTGACCTCAGCAACTAAGCCTCCATCTCTGCAGTGATGGGATGCTGTTCCCGTGGTGACGGCTTGTGATGTTAGGTAAAAATAGACAGCAATAAGAGCAGCATGGGGTGGTAGGAGGATAGGCAAAGGCTCCCTGCGGATCACTTCAGGCTCAGGATTTACATCCCATTACTGCCCTATTGGATGGCACATCCTGCTGATGCGGCTGCTACAGCTTATGATGAGAGCTGTCGAGCTTTGCAATTTGAGCAGAAACCATATCTGCATGTGCATCTTAAAAAATGCAGACTAGGAGTTTTTTTTTTTTTTTTTTACCAATAGATAATGCCTTCAACATTTAAGGTTAATATACATAAAATTTACATGCCGCCGAATACATATTTACACCAATATAGTGGCCCTATATCATGAAATTGCAGAATTCTTTAACTATAGATAATATTAATAGTGCTGCCTAAAGGTTGGGGCACTTTTTAAATGAATCTGGTTAGTGTTTAATGTATGCAGTTATATTATTACAATTAATAATAATAATCCATTATCCAATACCATCATCATCATCATCATCATCATCCAAAGTCTTTAAAATAAATACAAAATAAAAGTCCTTGATATAAAAAGATCATTGATATGTATATAAAACAAACATTAAAAAAATAATAATACATAGAAAAAATATTAATACTGGAACATATCTAATAAAAATCTTCATTAAATTCAAGGGAGAAGGAGGACTTGATACCCAGACCATCTTTTATTACAAATGAATAAAAAAATCTTTATTGTGCATATTAAATACATTAAGTATAGCAACAGGTGCCCACACTAGTCTGGACTAATTTGATCTTCATCCTGTCTTTTAAGATGCTAAAAGGGTCTAATAGAAGGAATTGCCTAAAGCACCAAGCGCACATTTGGCTAGGTGTTGTTGCTGCTTACTGTACTGGGAGAGTTCATTGCACTGTAACACTGCAGTACATGTGGGTGAGAATGACTTTCCTCTGACTCAGCCCGTACTGCTCCCCATCTTTATGACACAGTTCTCTGGAGGAGCTTACTTACTATACCGCACCATATTACTCATGCTGTATTACACACAGGATCTCCCGCACAGGACAGTTACAGAAAACAGACTATTTTTTTTCCATAAATTGTTACATAAACCTCATGTTAGGTGAACGTGGTGTGAATACATACAGTATGTAGGTACTTCTTGAGACATGAGGATTTACAAACTGTAACCCTAAATACTGCCTTTGTTTTGCTTTTATATTAACTTCTACTACTGTATTGGGCTTTGATCAAGTCAGGGAGCAGACCTTTCCACTTCATGTAGCTCTATCAAATTTACTCCAGATGATTTGAAGCAAGTTCCAAACCTGTCTTGTTTAACCACCCTGAGTAGCCTGTGAGAAGTACAGCTGTGTGCTATGTACAGCTGTGTGCTAGATTTCTAGCACCTTTACTACAACTTCCTAATGTCTTGGTTACAATAAGACACATGAGAACTTGGCTCTCTTCTTGAAATAACACTGGAAAGCATTATTGGTATGTGACAAAACATCCTAACGTACAACTATGAATGTGTAAGTAAAACACTGTGTTTTGTGTTTTCACAGCCTCAGAGCCGAATCTGAAGGTACGCTCTAGGTTGAAGCAGAAAGTTGCAGAGAGGAGGAGCAGCCCACTTCTTCGGAGAAAAGAAGGAATTGTTATGACACCCTTCAAAAAACGAGCCTTGGAACTAATGGGTAGGAGATACATCTCACTATTTAGCTGCCAATTAGCTTGATTGCTAGGACTTCCTGTATAGTTTCTCTTCAGTCCACTAATCACAGCAGCATGCCAAGACTACCATTGAGCGAGCTCATTATGTAACAGCTGCTTGGGCTACTGAGAGTTAAGACACCACAGGTTCTGTTGGTTTTTATTTGCTGCATGTTTGTCATTGTACTAATAACAAACTGTCACGAGTTCTTATTACTTATACTGATATTTTTTCAAACTTATCTGCATGCAATATTATTAGCTATCCAAGTATATGAGAACAATACAAAGTATGACATGATATTCAGGTTGAAGTTATGAAATCTAATGAAAACTAAAAGAAATTAAATCCATAAACATTTGATTTACAATAAAATAGCATAAGCCTATAAGTATATACTCTCAACATTTTTGTTTTTGCATCTACTTTCTCATCATCCATAGATTCGACAGCCAGCAGCAGCTCCAATGGTTCAGGCTCCAGCTCTCCAAATAGAGCCTTAAGTTTTTCTGGACCTGAAAATGGACCATCACCTCTACCATCCTCATCTCACTCTGAGGTACAGCTCCTTAAAATGACATCATACATCTTCCAATAAAAAGGACAAAGATAGGTCAAATATGTTTCCCTTAGTAAATGTCCTAAAACGTCTTTGGTGTAAAATACAAGCTTGCTTTAAGCATTCTGAAAATAAATGGCCTTACATGCATTTTGCAGAACTTATACTACCCTTGTGCAGCTATCAAAATAGAGTAGTCATTTCAGACTTCTGTTGCAGTTCAGTGAAAATGTCTCCCTACACAGGCAATAAAAAATCAGTTGACTTTCTCTACAAGCCTATGCTCTAAAGCATTGACCCTTTTACTGGCTCTGACACAAACTTCCATTTGTGTGCTGCTTACTGTCCAGTAAACGAGCCACAATATCAGCTTATGGACTGACTTCTAGTCCTAGGCCCTCTAAACAGAGTGATATAAACATTTCCAACAGCCCACCCCACTGGAAGTGAAGGTATACATAGTATATATATGGAAAATACAGTATATTACAGTCTCATTCTCTTACTTTAACCTCTGCTGTGTGTTTGGACTGCATTTGCCCGTAAGTATAAGCACGGAAGTGTTTTTGTTTGTTGAAGTTCATCAGTTCTGGAAGGTCCTCTGAGTCATTTCCTGATGGCTTCATGGCTCAGTGCATTTGGGTCCCACTGGGCCTTCCTCACAAAGCAGTGTATTCTGGGGCATGTGGCAGAAACGACAAGTCTTTGTGTAGCATCAGCTTAGCAGCTGTGTTATTCTTCAACAGTACTGTTTACACTCCCATGGACCTCCAGTACATCGACTGCCTAGGAATGCCTATTACACCATGATCCAGGGCGTAGGAGGCGGGAGGTTGAGCTTAATTGTTCTGCCAGCTGCTGGTAGCCAATGACATGCTAACAACACAAACACGTTGTGCAGCTATTGTATTGACATAGGCAGAGAGTTTCACTGATCAGTCCAGTGGGTTGGGGGACTACCCGCAGACAGCAGGCTAGGTGCAAAAGCGAGCAGTGTTTGTGATCTGTTACATTGGGTATCCCCTTTCAGAAGAAACTGCTCCCCTGGGTCATATAAAGGCCGGATATCCATATACAGGTCAGTGAATATGGAGGGGGACTGGAAGTACAAACAGGGCTGCTCCATGACCACATGCTGCTGGACTAGCCTGCTGTGTACAGGAAGAATGACCCAAAACATTTCTCTAACATCAGAAATGGTTTAACCATACATGAAAACTATCAATACATCATTCTGTCTTTAGAGTTGGATATTATGGGTACTGTCAGAGGTTTGTTGCTTTCATTTGGACTAATCTGGCTCCACTGAGGCAGGAACAAATCTGTCATTCGTCTTAGTGCATTAACGTTTATTTTGCTCCTGTTATTGCTCTTTCCAGTGGTCCGTTGTGGGATTCCAAAATAGCTTGGTGTTTCCTTCAGTTTCTGTCTTTCTTTCTTTCAGCGTTGGCCCTCACAGCCGAAGTTGCTTGGCTTTGAAGGTTCAGTATCCGTGTTGAGTCTCTACACATCACCATCTCTGCCTAACATCACGCTAGGCCTCTCTGCTGCCTCCTCCCCCATCAGTGTAAGTTAAATCAGCACTTTATTTCAGGGAAATTAAACGAACATGCTTTTACAAATGGGTCAATGGGCACATTTCCTTTCTGTCTATCCAATGACTATCCGACAGCCCATGTGTTTTAATAGTATTTTAAAATGTGTCAGTGCATCTAATCTTTAAACATTATTATTATTATTATTATTATTATTATTATTATTATTATTATTATTATTATTATTCCTATTATACATTTAGTAGCCAAATGTGTCAGATATCTATTATATTTCCAGTGTAAAACACCACAATTATGTTTTGATTCCTGCTATAAAAAGTTGCATCATGTCTATCATCTTACTACATGAACTTTTGCTTTTGTTTTCTTTTGTAACGTTCCTCCCCTGAGACACAGTTGAACAGTTCAATTCGACCCACAAATGATTAACATTTTTGCTACTTTATGTCTGTTGGAGAATTCTGAATGTAAGGTGAATGTTTAGGCTGATAAATGAAAGGAAATGTCATTTAGAGCCCCTGCTCAACTGTGTATTGTGGTGCCTGTTGAAAGACTAGCCATCAGTGGCTGTCTTGATGATATGTGCAGCCTTAGGGTACTGACCTTTGACCTTGCGGGATTTTATAGGCCTTAGATAAATATTGTGCTTAAGTGTCTGGTGTCAGTTGCACTCCACTCTTCCTCAGTCACCTCATCCATTACTCCTGTTTAAAAAGACCAAGCCAGAATAATCAAGTGCAGCTCTAGATAATGTTCAGTCTTTAACCTCACTTTGCATGCCTGTGTGATCATTCCTGGGAAAAGTGTGAGGTTAAGTCCATCTAACCAAACAAATGAGAGTAGAGGGTTTTCTGCAGTGCACAGAAAAAACAAACAGTTTATTCATTGCAAAAAAAAAAAAAGTAAGTAAGCTCAGTATTCTGCTGTGGTTATGATGTTCAATTTGTTTTAACCACAAATGGCAGAGGGGCTGTTTCATATAATCTGTGTGTTTCCCCCTTCTCAGGCTGGCGAGGGCAGTGGAGTGCTGCCTGTCAGGCAGGGTTTGCCCGCTCAGCTCCTGGGCCCGGTGCCTGTACCAGTCAGCATGGACAGTAAAGTGAGCAGCAGCCAGCAAGCTCTGCTACAGCACCTCCTGCAAAAGGAGCAGCTACGCCAGCAGAAGATCTTCTCCACTGGTGAGAACCTCAACCTAACTTGCATGTTATTGTCAAGAACATTAACCCCTTAATCTTCCAGGACTGGATGACGTTTCTACATTTACCTTCCCTACTATCATTTCAGTCATTTTCCTTAAGTTTCATTGCAGTTACTGGATATTTCATAGTAGTTCAAGGCAAAGTGTATATATATGGCATCCTGGGAAAAGCTTTCACACGGTGAAATTTCTACAATATATTTCATCTCCTGTCCCGAAACATGCTTGACTTTTCCATTCTTCTCTATTACAAGCAAAGTTAGAGCAATATAGTGAGATTTTATTCCAATTCCAACAAAAGACACTGAAAAACATTTATAAATCGACAAATAATAAATGTAACCATGAAAACTATTTTTATCATTTTATCCAGTCTTATTTACAGTTTAAACCATTAATATGTAGTTATGCTTGTTAAACTGGCTCCTTATCAAAAAGCATAGTAAAATGAACAAATGATAAGAAATTGGACATTTTAAAGGAACATTAACCTCTACTATACATCCTCCCTCTATGTTTTTAGATGTTGCCATGGATCTTCATGTGTGTTTATTGCTCTTGTTGGGTTTTGCTTGCTCAAAATTTTGATATGAATTTGATCACCAAAAATGAAAAAGAAAGTAGGTTATATGTAGAAGATTCCGGTTCAAAATCCATTTTGAACATTGCTACATCTGACAGGTTTTCCCAGACTGCCATATATAATCAGTTACACAAATACATCATTTGTCATATACACAAACGAGCTGAAAGATGTGAAACAGTATATATATATATATATATATATATATATATATATATATATATATATATATATACATATATATATATATATATATGTATATGTATATATATATATATATATCAAATCATCCTACAGGCCAAAGTGCAGGATCTGTTCATCTGCCTTCTCCTCTGGCCATGACGGAGCGTTCCTCAGGCAGCGTGAGGCCCAAATTGCCTCGTCACCGGCCCTTGAACCGTACCCAGTCTGCACCACTTCCTCAGAGCATTCTAGCCCAGCTTGTTATCCAGCAGCAGCACCAACACTTCCTCGAGAAGCAAAAACAGTATCAGCAACAGGTCCACATCAATAAGGTACATCCATGTCCTTAAATTGAACCAAATCATTTTCATCAGTGCTATGCCCTCTTAGAAATATATATATATCTTTCATCTTGAAAAAAAAATGCCTACTATGTTATCGTACCTTTAGGGACACTGATATATCTTTAAAGCTTTAATCTAAAAGCTATTTTTAAAAAGCAAACCACATGTAGCTTCCCAGATATAAGATAGCATTGAAACATACAGTTTGTTACTTTTATTTTAAGTGTGGGAAGGTGGAAATTTTGCTCAAACAGTCCAACAAAAATCACTAATGCAAGTCTGTATGTGATGTTAAAATAGCTTAGGGCATCTGTGGTGCTGACATGCAAACATTATCCATAGCATGCATTAATTCAAGTAGATAGAATACATGCTTTTGTTCCCTTGAGGAAATATTTGTAGTTCTGTGCACATCCGTTTCAGGGCAGTTATTCTGCTGAGTATGCGAGGCTAACATACTGAAAGGCCCCATTGTGTGTGGTGCCCATAGATTGATCTGCACTATTACTGGTGAAAGTGCAAGGGGATATTCAAAGCTGGTGCAATTCAAGTGCAATTCTCAGAAACAAAGATCACAGAGCTCTTGTTTTGCTCTCTGATATTTTATTGCTATGACCTTAGTTGAAAGGATGAAATAAAAATACAAAAAAAAAAAAAAAATCAGCTTTAATTTATCATATGGTACTCTAAGGCATGGACATTATACTGATTTATGATTTATTCTGCATACTGCAGTGAGAAAACAAAGGTTTATTCAAAACCTTTGTTACTAGAACTCACATTCAATATCAAACCCCTCCTGTAAATGAGCTCTATTTAAATACGAATATAAACTTTTTAAGGTTTAGCTCACACTAATTCACCATCTACATGAAGATGGGAGACACTTCACAGTAAAACCAGGACATTTTGGGAATGTTAACTCAAATGAATTACTGGAAATGTGTATTAGAACGGGCCTTGATGGAATTTTTACATGAGCTTATGAGCTTTAGAAAGAGGTATAAAATGCATTTTACTAACGCCTGAACCCGTGTGTTATTTTTTACCTGAGTTTGTATTAAGATAAGATGTAAGCACAGTTTACCCTTTTTCTAGACACATTCTTGAGTCTGCTTCTGATCATCTTCACTGCATTAGTAACAGTAAATATAACTTCTATTGACAGTGAGCCAGTAATTTTATAAACCTATCAAGAAACATGACCAATAAAATTCAAATGCTAGTCAACGTCCCTATCTGGCTGACAGAAATCATTTGTTATTTCTTAACTGCAGCTGTTTTCCAAGACCATGGAACAGCTGAGGCAGCCGAACGGGCACCTGCACGAGTCAGAAGAGGAAGAGGGAGAGGATGTGCACATTCACATCATGCAAGAGGACATCTCGCCCTCTTCTGGAGTCATCCGCAAGTGCAGCCCCAGCCATCGGAGCAACAACAGCAGCATTCACAGTCCTGATTTGCTCAGTGAAGAGGTGGATGATCATGCTAGGGTTATTAAAATCAAACAGGAGCCTGCTGACAGTGATGATGAAACACATGCCAAAGAGAGTTTAGGAGAGAAAAAGAGTGCTTACCTTCACCAGGTCGAAGGAAGGCTGGTCATTCAGGCTATGAACTGATCTTAGGCATGAGTGCACACACACACACACACACACACACACACACACACACACACATACACACATTCTCATAACTCATGCCAGGTTATGCCACCGTAAGCCCTTCTGGACTGTAGACATTTGTGACCTTGTGATGTGATCTCTGTATTGTATGCTGTAATGATCTGTATATAATTTGGATAATAAGAAAAAAATATCTAGACTGGTATATCTTTTAAAAAGCTAAAGATGCATCTCTGTTTGTAAGAAGACTTTTGAAATGTAATTACTCACCCTTTCTACTTTCGATCCACCCACTGAAAAAAAGCTGTGCTAGGACTCATGTAAAATAATCACAGACTTTTTTCCTGATACTTTATGAACGTTGCATAGTTTTCATTTCGGATTATTTTGTTCCTTTGTTGTTTTCACTGTAAAGTGCAACAGGAGCACAGCTATAGCATCAGCATCCTTTCTGTGACTGTGTAATCAAGCTTTAGAACAGTGCACTGTGTCCTGGGTTCTCCCAGGGGTCTGTTTCAAAGTTGCACTGTGGGCCCAGAGCAGTGCTCGGCTCGGCGGCTCACTCACAGTGAGAGAGGGCTGAGCAGGAAATGCCTGGTGGAAGCCAGGAACTACAGTGATTCATGAGCACAGAAATGTTGGGAGAGGACGAGCTCAGCGTTCAGCAAGTCCAAGAGACCAGTCATGAGCTCTGATTTACTATCGGGGCAAATTACAAAACAAGTAGGGAAAGAGTGGAGCGAGTCCTTATTTAAAACCAATCATTTCCTCTTTAGACCGGGATAATGTGTTCACCCCACATTACAGTTTTGATGTCCTTTCCATCTTTGTCTCTATTCAAGGTGTGATTCCCAATTGCTGATTATTTCTCCTCTCAAAGCGTGGCCAGATAAACATAACATTCATATTTCCATAGCTACAATATTCCTAGTAACTATCATTTGTCATGTTTAGCCCTGTCACTGTAAACGCATTAGTGGGAGAAATATGTGTGAGATCCTGTGCCACAATGATGCCACATAAAGGAAAACTTTAAAAGTAAAGCATTCTGGACACATCTGCCTGTGTCCTGTTCTCCTGTTCCTCTGTCCAATAGCAGTAAGCTCTTCTTCACTTCATAGATGTGATGGATGGATCACCATATTGCTTTATATGTCTTTTTAAAAATAATAAAAATGTTTCCATTCTGTGATCAATGCTAAGTATTTCTTTTTTTTTTTTTTTACTAGGCACTATAGGCACTGCATAAATCTTATTATCCTGTGACTAAAATTTCGATGAAATTGCAATGTTTTTTTTCCATCTCCTTTTAAAAAAGACAACTGAATTTGTTCGGTTTGTTCTTATGTTTTCTAAACCTGTGTCAATCGATCCATTTTTTTTCTTATCACTTTAGAGTTAATACTGAAATTTCTGCACACATTGTAGTATACTCATTTCCTTTAAATACAGTAGGAGCGAGTTGATTCACATAGTGAATAAAGCTTTGGACATTACTTGAAGCATGCATCATATTTCCTGGATTTTCAGTGAGTTATCATTTTTAGAATCAGAACACATTTTTAGAATCAGAACACAGAAAAATTTGACTGGTTTTTATTCCCCACTTCCCCAAAAGCATGCAGGAAGGAAGAGTTTCTTCATTGGGTCTTAAATTTATCCTCAACTGAGGAGCTACTGATGAAGGAGCTACTGATAGCTACAATTACTACAGATCATAGAAAAGATGAATAAATTAAATTAGAAAACAAAACTGAAGTAGTTCTGCTGGTGATAAATGAGAAACTAAAACTAAAACTACAAAACATCAGAGAATTTAGTGTTGGCTAAAGAAGAAAGCATTTCACTTAATACAGTTTTTGGTGATGTTGAATTTGAATGAAAATTCTGTTCTAGTTAGAAATATAATCTGGGTAGTTTTAAGAATGAATTACTTTATTTTGACAAAATGTTAACTGTCAATGCCAGGTTCTGCCACAAGTTATTTCTCTCCTCCATCTCATTGTTCACTTTTTACGCTTACAAATCATCGATCAACATCAAATACACACAGCAGCTGACTGAACATGAACGCTCTCTAGCAGGGTACATTTTAGACTTATGACTATCTTTTACATTGTCCTGAAACCAATTTGATAAACAACACTGATACTTGAGCTGATTATGTGAATCAAATGCGTTATAGCAGAAATAAATGAAATAAATAAAATAAATAAAGGAAAGAGTAAAAGAAAGATTTACTGAAGTTACTGGAGTTACTGAAGTTCCTTCTCCAGAATCATTTACAGTATAAGGTATGAAGGTATTAAAACTGTTGTTTCTGACGTTGTTTCCCACACTCGTTCAGTTTGTGCGGAGATATGCAGGACTTTAAAGCTTGGCTTTGCAGGCTTTCTGAGCGGAGCTTTGAAGTGAACTTGAGAGGCACCCAGGCTCTAAAAGAGAACTTAAGATAAAGTGAGCTTCAAGGAATTGATATACAACCTGGGCTAAAGAGACCAGGAAAACTTTAAGCAATTATCCAGGGTAGGCTTAGTCAGGACCTGGTCAATCCCAGCCAACCTACAGCTTACAGTGTGGTGAAACTGCATACACAAGTAAAATGTTGCACTTTGTAAAAATATAAAAATTATAAACTGCATTTGAATATAATGTGTATTTTCATGGCATTCATATTCTCTGTCGTTGTACAATTGTCACCATATAGTGCACTTTTATAGACACAACTGTAGTCAGTCGAAACAAATTAAATTTGAACCGTCTGCCATTGTACTTGCTTTCAGATTTTGTTACATTAAAAATAGTTGTAACTGGATAAAGGGTGTGTTTGGAGTATGCTTTCAAGCTGAGTACATGGGACACCTGTACTTAGGGTAGATACGTTTGACATATGACTACAACCAACACACTGTAAATTTTTCTGAAAAAACAAACAAACAAAAATCAGAAGTCAAAGAGCCTAGCTAGTTTATAACTATTACTATAAAACACCTGTTCAAAGAAAAAAATTCCCAAATTGGCCAGCTATCTCCAAAATGCGACAGCTACCAGCCAGAGTGAGAGATGGTGAAGACATTCTCTAATGTGTGGCGATCCATATGAACAGTTGCTGAACAGTTGAAGAAATCTCTATCTGCCTTTATCTGCATACATGACCTCAGAGATGTGAATGGATAGTGTTGCTGTGATGGACAGGGGCGAGAGGGTATGATGTGTCACCCATCCTAAAACCATGGCCAGTTTCTGCTCTTAACACATACATTTGTTTGAAATAGCCTAATAAACACTCCAAATTTTTTGAAAGCAAAAAACACATAAATACGCAAAACAAAATACGTATAATTTTAAGTTGCACTGTATAGTGTCTTTAGCATTCCGTCAAAATGTTATCAGCTCTTCAGAACATACGCTGACATGCCGTTGGAACAGCAAACCATGTTGTGCTCCTTCTCTTTTCTTTCCATTTGCTATGACTAATCTCCACGTGGAGGACATGACTGTAAAGACGCTGCTGGCAGCAACTATAGGAAACACTGTGTTTTTTTATTTTGAAGTGACTATTATTAAAAAAGACCACCCCAAAGCCAGAATAAAGAGAAAATCATGTGTACTGTGACAGTTCCTCTCTGGATCAGCCTCATTTATTCTGGAGCCTTTCTCCTGTCCAGCGTTTGCTGTCGAAATTATTTCTGCAGACTGTCACACCAAAGGTACAAACCATGCTGTCCAGTTGTTCAGCCTGTTCCTTGCTGGCTGAGTTTGATTGACTGGCTATAAACCATGCTTTACTTAACTGACGACTCACAGGCATTACATCAATGGAGCAAACACTGTCATCAGATTTCTTGCAAGTTCTATAATATATCTTAACTGCAGTATAAAGCAGTGGTAACTGCTTGATGAGGACGTGTAGGCTTTCACTGGGTTATCACTACCCATTATGTAAGGCTGTTTGTGGTTTCTGGAAGTTTCATGCTGTGTACTCAAGAAGCCTGTCAGTAGATGTGAGTGTGTTATGAGAAACCAGCCTGGAACTATGAAACACCAGAAGTCCAGTTTTTCTCATAAGCAGCAAGGAAGAGAAAAACAAGGCCCTTAAGCCTCATCTAGTCACACACAGACTCTGCGTGTAGAGCTGGTCAACTCCATCAAACCTGTAATCTCGGCCTTAGTAAGATTTATCTCTCTTTTCAAGTTTAATGAGAAAGGGGAGTGATGATGAGAGCTGCCCTGCCACTTTCAAAGGCTGAGAAGACCTGCTCTGTCTCACAATCAGATGGCTTTCCCTGATAGGTGATACTGAGGAAGAGCAGCAGACTAGAGATGAAGACTCCTATGGGAGGAACTGATCACGCTACAGTACTTAACGTGTAGAACGTGTGAGTGTTTGAAAAAAGGACTTTAAAAACAGACTGACAGAAATAAGGAGGATGGAGGAAGAGGAGGAGCAAGAGAGAGGGCAAGAGACAAAAGACAAAGACAAACAGCCTGAGACAAATCATGCGAGTGAAAGAGTGAGAAAGAAAGTAAAGTGACAGAAAGGCAGGCATCTTCAGGATTAAAGACCTTTGATTTCTGAGGCCAGGCATCTTTTATGTGCCTGACTCCTCAGCCTGAGTCTGTGTGTGCTCCAGCTCTCATAAAGCATCTCCGTGGCTATGAAACGCTCAAACAGTTGGATGAGGCTTGTTTTTAAAGTGTTGCCTGAACGCACTGCCAGGCTAAAACTGCACCCTGAGGGCTCGTAAGCCTGTGATTTCTGCTCCACGCTGGAGCCATGGGCTTTATCCTACTTCCAACTCAATCCTCTCTATGTCACTGGCAATGTGTTTGATACGTGGAGCAGTGTGAGGCTGTACTCAGATGAGACAGAAAAATCAGTCCACGCTGGCTTCGTCCATAATTGTGTTTGAGTGAACCACATTCTGGTGTTGTTACTGTTAAAATGATAAAATGACATTAATACTAAAGGCTTTCCAATACACTATATTTCATGCTGAGTGATAGGAAAACAGCCAGGCTGATGTCATAGCTATTACTCCTCCAGAAATGGACAGAATTTGAAAACATCTAACAGGAAAGAAATGTAAACCTTTAAAATGTTTGTTACAGTCTCAAACAAAACCCTAACATGGTTTTGGCTATAAACCTCTTGTGCTTGGAGAGTGATGAATGAGCAAAAAGTCATGTTTTGTTGCATTTAAACTACAGTATCTGGCCACAACCTTGGCTTTTTTCACTGTCATCACATGATCCTAAGGGGTTTCCTCAGGCTTGTACACCACAAAGAATAGAGAATCTTTCTCTCTGGTATACGTCATTAAGCAGCCTCAGTAGAGAACATCTGGGAAAGCAAAATAGAGGTGTGTGGCTGATTACACACACACAACTAGTAGGAAATCAAGGACTTCAAAATTCCATTACTGTTGCTTGTTGCCATGCATTGGTGCTCTGCTTAAATGACGTCACTCTTGAGCAATAGATATAACTGCAGGGTGCCCTTGGTTTTTAAATACCACTTTTGCAAGGTCATTTCAGTGTATATAACAGAGGGACAGTAAAAACAGCCATGGAAGTTGCTTCCCAAACTCACTGCGAAGCTTATATTAAATGCACAAGATTAATCACACTTCGAAGTTGCACAGAACTACTAAAAAGGTTCATGCTTCACTTGATAAACATAAAACTAAAGCACAAATATTCTGTTATAATCCTTGAATTATTTTCCCTCAGCAGCACTTCACGCAAGCTTAAATACTTAAGAGACACTTATGATGCATATAACTGTATCCTGTAGGTCTTATCAAATATTTACTTTACAGCATAACCTCAGGAATATACATTCATTGAGCATTTTATTAGGAACACTGTACTAATACTGGGCAGGGGCTCATCAGTTCTTTATTGTATGAATTCATGTCCATGTTGGGAACAGATTTTTGGTCTATGTTGACATAAGGGCAGCACATAATTCTTGCAGATGTTTCAGGTGCAAATCTGGGAAAGTGAACTCACTGTCATGCTCATGAAATTAGTTCGAGATGATGTTTGCTTTGTGACATGGTGCATTATCATGCGGGAAGTAGCCGTTAAAAGATGACAAATTGTGTCAGGAATGCACATGATTAGGAATGAAGTGATTGGTATTAAAAGCTCGAAGTGTGCTAAGAAAACATTCCTCACACCATTAAACCACCTCTACCAGCCTGTACTGCTGACACAAGGCAGGTTGTGCCCAGGGATTAATGCTGATTCAAGCCAAATTCTGAGCCTACCATCTCTGTGTCTCAGCAGAAATCAAGATTCATCAGACCAGACTACATTTTTTCTAGAGCTCAGTCCAGATTTGGTGAGCCTGTGCACACTGCAGCCTCAGCTTTCTGTTCTTAGCTGACAGCAGTGGAACCTGATGAGATGGTGGTTATCTGAGTTACTCTATCATTTCTGTCCATAGAACTGCTGCTCATTGGAAGTTTGGAAACATTGGAAATTCCAGAGAGTGTTGTGTGTGAAAATCCCAGTAGAGCAACAGTTCAGAGAAATACTTAAACCAGCCTCTCATTAGTTATGTCATGTTTTATCCACATTCTGTTCATTTCCTGAAGCTGCTGGCCCCTTTGCTGCCACCTGATTGGCTGATTAGATAATTAGATGAATAAATAGGTGTACAGGTGTTCCTAATAAAGTGCTCAGTTAGTGTAGATGTCTATGGGGAGAATGTTTACAAAAAAACAGCAAAACAAAACAGCAAGCATCTCTCACCCCCCTCCCTTTCTCTCTCTCTCTCTCTCTCTCCCCTCCCCCTCCCCCTCTCTTCCTCCCCCTCTCCCTTTCTCTCTCTCTCTCTCTCTCTCTCTCTCTCTCTCTCTCTCTCTCTCTCTCTCTCTCTCACTCTCTCTCTCCCCCCTCTCTCCCTCTCTCCCCTCTCCCTTTCTCTCTCTCTCTCTCTCTCTCTCTCTCTCTCTCTCTCTCTCTCTCTCTCTCCTCTCCCCTCTCTCTCTCATTCTCTCTCTCCCTCTCTCCACCTCTCCCTCTCTCTCTCTCTCTCTCTCTCTCTCTCTCTCTCTCTCTCTCTCTCTCTCCCTCTCTCCACCTCTCCCTTTCTGTCTCTCTCTCTCTCTCTCTCTCTCTCTCTCTAGGAAATGAAATTCCAGGAACTAATCTATCCCCATAATCACTAATACTCTGTACTTTGTGAAAAGCTTTACTCTATATGATGTCTTTTTGGTCTCTGTGTTGCCAACTTCATTCAGTGTTTATCTGGAGTCTGTGCAATGGGAGTGTAAGTAAAACAAACACCAAGTGGGCCAGTTCACCTCTCTGTGTCAAAGGCTAAAGGATGAAGGATGATTCAACTAAATTACACTTTTAGGCAAATGTTTTAAGCTCCTTTGACTCTCATCTGTTGAAGACCTATATCTTTGTCCAAAATGCTGCAGGGACCATGGCTAATATTTATTCTTACATGTCTGGTTCATGCAGGCTTAACATAAGAGCTTTCTGTTGCGGCGTTCCTCAACTTTTTTGAATTCTGTGACTGAAAAGCTGAAAATGGGTATCCTCAAAACTTCAGTAAAAGGATTATAAATACTACTACTACTAATTATTATTATTATTATTATTATTATTATTATTATTATTATTGTTGTTGTTATAGTAGTAGTAGTAGTAGTTTTTGCTAATGCTACATAGACAAATTGTTTAAGTGATATTTGTAATAAAAAAAAATACAATGACATAATAATAAGGAAATGACAGAATATTAGACAGTGATAAGTCAAATAATAATGAAGGATGGTAAAACAGCAAATAACTTCAAATTACAACCCGCTAACAAAGAAGTCTATCAGCAGCTTTCAGCTGGGAAAATTTAGGATATTATAAAAATAAATGTACACCATAAGAATATACTAACTACTTGACATTTTTGTAAGAGTAGAATATAGTAGATTATATATATATATATATATATATATATATATATATATATATATATATATATATATATATATATATATATATAATAAGATATAGAAGAATTTGAAAGAATGGTAGAAAATATTCAGAAAATTCCCAAGTGTATTCCTAAACACAGAGAAAATAAACTAGTTTTATTGCTCAAATGTTGCTGAAAGTTTTTTTTGGCTTTTGTTCATATTCTTTTCTTGACCCACCCAGTTTGACCTTAAATTTTTGTCTGGATGATCCTCTCCGTTGATCTATCGGACCATCCCTTTCTCATACATACACTAACATCTGACTGAAATGCAGCACTGACTTTTCTAATGAGGGAGTTGACAGTGTTTCTCTCATGATTTTTGAACAAACCTGTTCCCAGTTTCTCTTCCTGGGATCAAGTCAATTGACAGTACAGAATGGAACGGTTTGTAATCTTCCAGCGTCAACAGTAGCTTTATTAATGTTTTGAGTCTCAGTTGGCCTGTAGCTAATCTGCCATGAATAATGCTAGTGGACTTGGGAAGATAACAGGTGGTTAGATATATAGTTGCTGTCAGTGTGCTGGGGAAGGTTTGAGCAACAAGCTGGCTGTGGATCTCAGGAACTGAGCTGCTCACATATTTCTGATTGAAATGCCCTTTTTGTCACTCTGGCAGCAGCCACATACCATATAAATACCGACAATTTCACGCATTTTTCATTTCTGGCTCTTTTAGTTGTAAAGTGTATATAAACAAATTAAATGGTATGGTGACTTGAGTCACAATACAGCCTTCAAAAAAACACTTACTGTGTCTAATTTATTTGTTTATTTATTTGTTAATTCATCAGTAAATGCTTTTTGTCCTAGTCACGTTTAAAGGTAGATCCAAAGCTTATACTGAGAACAGTGAGGAAAAGGCAGGAGAATTCACTTCTGATAGGACAAAACTGATATCGCTGATATAAAAAACCCCACAAAAATCCAACTACTTTACACAGACATTTTAAGAGTTTTATAAATTACAAAAGGGAGTTGTGATAAAATATTCCAATGCACTCTAATACTAGTAGTCTGTTATTGATAAATAAAAAACCCCAAAAAAAAAACCTCTAAAGCATGGACTTCTGTTAAAAAAAAAAGTCCAAGTTAAAAATAGACATTATATAGATCCACCTTTCGCCTGTAGAACAAAAGAGAGGCCTGAAAATACTGAAATCATTTTCCAGCTGGGTCTGTTGAAAAAACCCCTTGAAACCTGGAAGGACCAAAGCTTATATTTCGTAGAATGCTGTCATCATCTTCAAACAGCTCCAGGCAAGTTTTGTTATCGTTTACATCTTGGAAGGAACCGTGTGCTTTTTCCTCAAATTGATAACAGATTGCTAGGGCTTTTCTGGGATGCCTGAGCTTTTGAAGGAAGGGGCAGAGCAGGATGGGGGTGAGGGGTGGGAGGATTGTAGAGTTAGTAAGTGCTTGAAATGCCATGATGTGTGATGTGAGTATAAGGCTTGAGGGAAAATGACAGAAAAAGGAAGGTTTTGGGATATAAGAAAAAACAAAAAACAAACAAAAACACACAATATGACATGTATCAAACATGTTTGCATTTCATTTTGACTAAAATGTGTAATTCGAGCTTTGCTATTTGAGATCACATCCACAATCCATCATTTCCTTTCCCCTGGTACAGGTGACAGACTCCATTCAAGTTCTGGCACAAGATGATGAAGAATGTTTTCAATAAATGGAATCCCTGAAGATGTATGTATGAGAGCATATATCCTTTGTAATGCCTACCATCAATGGGCTTTTTTATAGCATCACAGCAAAACATTTAACTAAAACCCTTTAAATTTAAGAGGTACTGAAAAAAAAAATAAACAAACACTAAGAAAGAGATCGGCTTTACACTTTACTCTAGGCTTTCTGTAAGGGGGACAAATGAAAATCAGAAAAAAATAGAATCTGCTTCCACTGTGGCATATAAGACTTGTAACAGCCACATTGTACAGCCATAAATACTCTTAATAATTACATTTGCAGTGCATTTGACTTACATCACATCAGAATATAGTAGAACATCCTACAGATAGTACTCTGGCACGCTTAATAATCCTCTTTAAGAAGCTCAGTGCTCTTTGTCTTTCAGCTTATCCACTCAAGCCAAGAAGAAACCACAGTTCCTTGGATCCCTCTGAATCTGCCACTGCGCTTGCCAATCTGGCTGCTGTCTGTGTCAGTCAGTCCCAAGACATGCATGTAACGCTGTTTGTAGGGAGAAATCCAAACTTGGGACACCACTGAGGCATTGCACGACTGTGTTTCTATTGGAGGGAACTGCAAAAGAAAATACAAAAGAGGAAAAAAAGAAATAACAAGACATATGATTCTTATGCAGGGCCACATCCAGAAGGAAGGCTCAGCTGGCCCAGGATGGAAGACTAATGTTATTATACACTGGAGGTATGATTCCAACACTCCTGTCACCAGTTTCTCTCTCTCTCTCTCTCTCTCTCTCTCTCTCTCTCTCTCTCTCTCTCTCTCTCTCTCTCTCTCTCTCTCTCTCACTATCTCTCTCTTTTTCCCATCCTTATTACTCAAGCTGTGCTTGCTTAGGTGGAGCAGGATATAGTTTGGTGTGAAACACGCTCCTGCACCTTCATGGGAATGAAAACTTCATGCATAAAAGAGCAGGAAGGTGTAACACAAAAAAATTCCAGAAAGAAGAAGATTGAAGGAAAATGATGCAGATAGAGAGAGAAAAAATGAACAATTTAAGTCAGAGATCAAAGTAAAAGATGTGGAAAATACAGCTTTAAATGAAATGGAAGGAGTGCTGAATTGAGACGCAAGGATGCAAATGGAAAAAAGACTGAAATAGAATGAACATGTGGGAGAGATGTTTGACCACCCGTTTTGAAAATGAGCACTGAGGCTTGGTTATGGATTTCAAAGTATGTGATCCGTGGAACTAGTCATGATACAGTGCAGCTATGGGACTACTACATCAAGCCCCACTGTCTCAGAACTAATGTCAGGAATTCTCATTTTGATTAAACTAATCACTGCCTAAACATTGCCTTTCAGCCAAATGCATGTCCACTGTGGGACAGAGATATTTTCTGCAAAATCTATATATATTTTGAAAGTTTAACTTTTATTAATATTTTTAAAAAATATATAAAATTCATGTTCTTTCCATGAATCAATGCATAAAATCACAAGTCTTTTAACATGATACATAATTCAGAGATCTATTGACATTATACCATGTAATTCTTAATACAAACTGCAATGTATGCCCTACGATTTGTTTTAGTAAACCAACAATAAGACACTACACATTTGTAGATGTAAAAAAAAAGGCCTAATTAAAATTCAGCAGTTCATTCAGTTTCTGCACAATAACACCTCAATTCCCTGGAATATAAAAGTGTAGAATTTAGAATCTGTTATAAAAGTATTTGTTTTTAATTCTACACAGGCAGTGCTCAAGCCCTGAAGAGTATAAATAACCTAAATCCCATGTGCATCACCAGCATTCAACTAGTAGACCTGAAAGCATTGGTATGGTTGTGTAGATTATCATAATACACACATTCTCATCTATAACTTAGGGGAACCTCTCCTACCACTCACCCCCTTACGTAAACACATATTACAACCCAAAACATGCGTCCCCTAAATTCAACTCTATAGTTTTTTCCCATAATGGGGCTTTTTCCATAATGGGATATGTTTTTATAATAATAATTAAAAAAATGGTTTCATCACATGTTTAGACAATCTATACTGAGCGCATATGCAAACACAGGAAGTTAGCCTTAATTTACAAGAAAGGGTGTGTGTGTGTGTGTGTGTGTGTGTGTGTGTGTGTGTGTGTGTGTGTGTGTGTGTGTGTGTGTGTGTGTGTTAGTGGCAGTTTCTTCTAAGGTGTAGTGCGTCGTCTGAGACAGCAGAGGCAGGAAATGAAGGTTGCTATCAGCTAAAATGGGCCACATCTGGATGCAATTATTTACCCTCATTATTTTTGGCAAGTGATAAAAGATTTTGGCGTACAATGCTGACATAATTTCTAGGGGGCCAAACAATGTGCTTATAAGCTGTGCAGTAATTCAAAATACTTTGGCAGTATATCAGCGTACGGAGAAAACAACACTGATACGTCCTAATGTTGAGTGTTAAGATTTGGGAGGAGGTTGCATTTGGATTGTTTCACTAAATGGTCTGAGGTCAGTCTTTTTAGAATGGTGCTTTGAGACTGTGCTGCTATTCCATGGCAATCACATTTCTAGATCTAACACAGTGTATAGAGCAGGCAGGGGAGATGCTAATAGATAACACATTAGTTTATGAATGTTGTTGAACTGGAGTAATTACATACACTGGGCTGTTTAAACAAGTAAAGATGCTTATCTTTTCTCAGCATGATCTATTTGAAGGGTCTCATTGTAATAGATATATATAGTTTACGAACTGCTGGCAGTTAATAAGTCATTAATGGCAAAGGCTGAGTTGCATTCTGGAGTGTCTCTTATGCAATGGCACAAAGTGAGGAATTGGATCTCTCAGTGATTGCTTCTATGAGATTGTCTCAGAGATCCCAGTGCTACAGTGGATCTTACCCTTCACCATTACCTGGTATTTAGTTTTCCCCATTTTAAGTATTTGTAAAATGAGGCCTGGGTTCACTCAGACCTTGCTTATATAAGGTTATCTGACTAAAGATAGCAAGCTCTTCCAAGATAAGTTTTTTGTTTTGTGACTAAAAGAAATGGGTGGATGAAATGATGTGAAGAGGAGGAATGTTAAAGGAAAGGCCTTGGTGATTACACCTCATATTATTGTTCATGTCATCTGCTTTCATTGGCCCTTGGGATGTTTGCCATGGCAACAACACACAGCAGGCCAATTGGTGGTGACCTTGCCGTCCTGTGCATTTCCTGGTGGACCTATGATGAAGGCAACCTCGTCTGAGAGGGAAAGGAGCCTCTTGATGAGGTGGCTTCTCTATTTCAGCCCCAAGTCCTCTAGCCTTTCCTGCTCCCTCCATCTCAGATCAGTGAGCTCCTGCCTGATTAGCTCTGCCTTCTCTAGGTAGTGTGACGGGCTGCTGCATTGTTTGATTACCTGAAATTGACCTGTGGGACCATGCAAGCCCCGGGTGTCGATATGAAGAAATACTGGGTGCCTTGTCAGTGCTCATGAAGAGGCCCCTGCTTAACATTCTGTTTGATGATCTTCCATAGAGAGCACGCTGTGTAATTTCTAGGTTGGTGTTTCTCTGAGCCACAGTGTGGGAGCAGGCACACAGCACCCATACTGCTTGGACAGCTGGTCTGCTACTTTACAGTGAACAGCTCAGCTTGCAGAGTGAGAGTACATTACAGTACACCGACTTGTATTGCAAATACCCTGCATTTCCATAGCCAACCAGAACAATGTCTTCCAAGCTGTAATAGTTAATTGCATAATTTCCTGGAATATATCATTATAGACCAGTTAAACAATGCAGATTCTGCTACTGTTACAACGACTAAATATGTATTTGTTTATAGACTCATCTATGTAATTATTTTAAAAGCAGTTGTTCAAAATGTTTATCCATTGACTATACAAAGAAAGGTTCCCGGTGGCCCACGCACAGAAATGTGTATCCTTGTACTGAAGTAAGAATAATGTGTGTGGAAAATCACAGTCTAAATGAGCAAGCGGTTATGTAATTACTGGGTGGATGCTTTGAACTGCCATCTAATACAGTATATCAATTTGCCAAAGAATTCCCTGTGTCACAGCGAAGTTACAGATGAAGCCCTAGACAGATTCTAGGAACGGAACATCTAAATGCTTGCCAGATTTTTACCTTGCGTGCAATAGCTTTAAAATACGAGACATTATGCTCAATGTGTAAGTCGTGTTAAAATAAAAGTAGATTGCCTATGTGTTTTAGGCGAACAAAGGTGGATAGGAAGTAGATAAGAGGTGAAGCGATTGTATCTTACTTAGTCAAAATAAATCTTGGAAAGATTGCAGTGTTTAAAAATAGACACACATGCAGCTGAAATGTCAGATGGAATTCGTTAAGTGGGCAAAAATGTATTAGTTTTCAAAAAAAAAAAAAAAAAAAGGAAAAAGAAAAGGCACGTAAACCAAAACCTTGTTTGCTTGGGGGAGGTTAAAAAAATGAAAAATTATTTACAATAGCACACAAATATTTGAGCACCTTAGGCAGGGAGTCTGAGTGTTGTAATGACCGAGTTGGCGGGACGCAGACTCCCAGTGAACACAATCTCAACATATCAGTGAACTCGCCCGACTGCTGCCCGCCCCTCGGGTCAGCCTTTGAAACAAAACAGATAAGATAATTGAGTCTAATGAAATCCAGCAAAGTTCAGCTTGGGCCCTTTCTCACTTTGTCTCTTTCTTCCCCTTTTTTTTCCCCGTCTCCCTCTGGAGTACACATTTGCCAGGCGAGTGTGGAAGTCGCTTAATTCAAACCAGGTTCTGTTCAGCCTATGCAGGAGTCTGTCGTTCTGGAGCTGT
This sequence comes from Tachysurus vachellii, assembly GCF_030014155.1. Taxonomy (NCBI): domain Eukaryota; kingdom Metazoa; phylum Chordata; class Actinopteri; order Siluriformes; family Bagridae; genus Tachysurus; species Tachysurus vachellii. Next base: position 22,156,332 of record NC_083464.1, on the reverse strand, counting down.
TTGATGTCGTAGCCGTGTTCTCAGCCCTGCCGCCGCTGTTTGACGCAGTAACCATGGTAGCTCTAATTAGCAAGCTTTACTGCTGACTTTACTACAGAGGAATGCAGCTATTTTATGTGCTGTGGGCCTTTTCATATTTCGGGCCCTCGATCAAAGGTCACTGCAGGAAAAGCAGTTGTTTCACCTTGAGACTCTTGGTAATGATGAACTTTGCTTTTAAATGTACCTCAAAAGGAAACATATTGAACACAATACAATTACTACACAGTATTTTTACCTCACTGTCCCAAACTTAGTTCAATACTCTTTTATGATGAAACCCTTACTATATGTTATAATGATAGATTATAAAATATGGGACTAAGGATTAAGTGTCTAACTAATAGTCACTCCCATTGCTTCTTCCTTAATGTGTCTTAGTTTTATCAGCTTTATCGGCAATGTTGTTGTAAATGTTTTAAAGAAATTAGGATGATTAGGATTTAATTTGTAATTTAATTAGTAAGTAACATGTATGTTGCATGTTTCTACTTTTAATGAATTATGATTGAAAAGATAACATCATTATTTTTGCGAAAGGTTAAAGACAACCTTTTAAATACTTAACAATATTGACACACCATACTGTAGTTATCCGGCCCTCAAACACTACTTTATCTTCTACATTTGTTTATGCTTAAAGAAAGCTACAGATCCTGCTCTTTTACTCTACTGGTTTCTTTCTGGTCATCATTTTAAATGGGACTTTGAGAGAGATGGTAGTGGAAATGAATTTCATTCAAGGATGGTAGTTAGCACTGAGCTATAGCCCATCAAGAATTAATGTGGTGTAGCATGGGGCAAGAGGTAGTAATTACTCTCCCATACCACCATAGCATCAGGGGCTCTAAATACTGTGGCATAGACTGCCCATTGCGTGAGTGCCGCTGTTTATCAGACTTTCTTATCAACATGATCAGAGAGCCAGGCAATTGAACTTTAAAACAGTGTTATGTTCTGCCTTGCCTCCATTCTTTAATCCGCACTGCTCCATACCTCTGTCTTATCAGTCATGTGCTATGTGTGTTTGGAATATCAAAGCAGCCTGGCTTGAAACACAAGACTTTTTTTTTTTTTTAAATAACTTAATGGACCATTTTAAATCTTTGTTTTAATTTATAAGTTTTTCCAAAGAATATACCAAGTTAAGCAAATGAGACAGTTGTAAAAAAAAAATACAAGAAAGAAAACTGCACCGTGACCAGATTAATGTTATTGAGTTAGAAGCAGAAATGCAGTATGTCCTGCCCTGAGGTCATGTCGCCCAAACCGAGCTCAAGCTGTGAGGAATCAAGAGAGGAGCCCAGGGGTGGACCAAACTCCAGGCAGGCTGTCCACTTCCCAAAATCATACATGAAACATAATACCTGCAAGCACACAAAGTTCTGCTTTGAACTTGATTTAGTACCTAGGTCAGTAGCAGCCAGGTTCACCACACCATGGGCCGAAACCAGCACTCTGGGGACTCAGTGTTTCTGGATAGAGATAAGTGAGAAGTTGGTGTCATCCTGTGCATTTGCACAGAAAATGATAGGGGATTGTTTAACAGAGTCTCCCACAGGGATCAATTGGACAAAGAGCATTACAGCCTTCAGAGTGCTATCATGGCCTTAAAGCTGCAATCAGGAATTGCTGAAACAGCACCATGGCCGCCCCAGGATATAGCGCTGTGTTAAGCAACAGAGAGCTAACAATGGAATAGGTTAGGGTAGATTAAAATGAATAGGTTAATACTCTTGAAAGTAATCGATATGCTGCCTAAAATTATTGTTTACGCTAGAGGAAGAGACACAATATGTAAAGAAATTAGTAAAAAAGAAAGCGAGTATTTGCAACTAGTAACCCTATACAGTAAGTGTAATACGGCTACAGGTACACACTTAGAACAAAATGGTTAAATCTAGAGAGTACACTTTAGTATCTCTGGGAGAATTTCCTGCAATTCTCTTCAATGAGTAAAAAATCATTTTTAAAAAAAACCTATAATTTAAACATATGATAAGTCTTCGATTAGTGAAAAGTTTCCACGGTGTCCATCAAATATCGCGTCTTCCAATACTAAGGCTTCTCGTGCATCTTTATAATTTTTGGAGACTAAAGTACATTTCATAGCAGTTACATTTTGATTGATCTGTGAAATCCTTAAAGTGTAACCTGTAGAACAGATGTGCTTTGCTATGCTTTAATGTCTGTAGACAGTTTGAATGCTCTTTCCCACTCTTTTTCATGATGCCAGTGTTGAATACAACATGACTGTTGGGGAAGTCAACAATGATTGATTTCTTCCTTAGTCCTAGTGTGCAAAGGAGCACACAAAAAAGATTTTCATCACATCCAGTGGTGTCTAATCAAAATGTGCAACATTAGTCCACATATACAGGCTTGGCTTAAATTAAGTGTATGATTGTGATGGAGATTATTAATAAATGTAAATGGATTTTGAAAACTTTAGATAAGACTATTGAAGTAGATTTTCAGTGGGCTTGTCTGACGGGAAATGCCTGAGAAACTTACAGCTCTGTATCAATGATTATAGTAAGACAAACATAACTCTGTATCTATGTTCTTTAAAAGTGCAAATAAATGTAAGAGGTAACTTAAAAGAAAAGAATATAAAAAGAATAGACAGGAGAATATTAATACTATATTATATTTTGTATATTGAATAGGAACAGTGGTAAATGTTAAGCCAAAACAGTTTTTACACAGGGAACCTGAATAAAGGCACTGAAAGGTGACAGACTGATGACTGTGGCCTGGGGCCATGCCTAAAACCAGGATACAGACAATCCACTTAACATCCATTTAACATACTTAGTGACCCAATCTGACACAAGTAATTGATCCTCTATTCACTCACCGTGTGACCTACCTGAAAATGTCAATCCAGTACATGCATATTAACAATGTTATGATGAATGGGCAGAAATGAAGATGTCAATGTCAGCTATTCCATCACAAGCCATCTTTAACGTTTTAAAAAGTTTGCAATGAAGTAAAGAACATTTCATCAAATTGCATAGCATAATAATTATTTCCTGCTCTAAACTGTGGATCTTAATAATAAAAAAGTTTCTGTTTGATCAAAATCTGACAGAAATATTGAAAAACTCTAGTCATGACATATGACATATAAAACAACCAATATTATTATACTAGTCTACAAAGAAGGCAAGAATAATATAGTTTAAGATGAAACTATGGCCTAATATACTTACATACTTAATGTATAATAGTGTCCACTGTTAATTATACAAATGGCCAGGATGCTTATGTGTGCTATAAGTTGCTATAAGATATTCCACGTTAAACACATTTTACTTAGAAGAATATCACTCTGTTTTGTCACAAGGCTTCTTTTTTGGCTGTTAATGCAGATTAAGCTTCCTGACAGAGGAAGAAAAAGGAGAATCATTGTAATGCTCAAGAACAACACGTCACTTATCTTGGCCTCATGGCAGTAAGAGGTGGTCTGTCTTAGGGGCTCCGGTGGGCTTCAGGTTAATGAGTGCATGGAGATTAGTGGCCGATGTGGGGCCGACCCCACTGGGAAGGAGCTGGAAGCCTCTTTAGGCTAATTACCCTCAGGCCACTGAAGATGGCACAGGCCATCCAACTGGTAAGCTCATTAGCTGTATATTGTCTGATTCTTAAACAATAAAGTGATTTAATTGGCTAAACTGGTAATACTTAGAACAGCTTTAAATTCACTTAAAGTGCTAAATATGGTAATTGTCAGGTTTGTGTTATAGGTACAGAAATCAAAACAGGCTGGTCGGACTGCATATGAAATATCAAATGTAGTGTAGCTTGTGTAAAATAAAAGGATATTAAAATAGAATTTAAACAAATGGATTTTTGTACATGTTTTAATAACTCGTGCACTAGAGACTGCAAGTTCCACTAAAATGAACAGAAATAAACTATTAAAACGTTCTTTTTATTAAATCTTTAATATGTAACCGAAAAAAAAAAACCAACAGACGAAATGTTTAAAAATTCGCCAGCCCTTACACATTTGCTCTGTTAGGTAGATGACTATATAGAGATTATATGTTGTCCTTATACAAGAATTATGAGTGGCAAAGTAATACAAGGACCAGGTCTCATTTATAGTTATTCAGTCTCAGAGAAATACTGAACGCTACAGCAAGTGATGATGCCTGTTTTTGTCATCACCTGTATGTTTATACAAAATTTTGTCTATTTTGTCATCACCTGTATGTTTATACATGTAAAATAAAGGGACAAATAAAATAGTGTAAAAGACTGTAGTGATGTAAAGCCTTAAAAAATACAGCCATCTCCTACTCAACAATCTGAAATGGAATCTATATGAGAGCACATTTGTTTATTCAGTTGTTTTGAAAAATACTTTGTGCTTAATTATATTGCTTACATTTGAACAACAACAAAATAATAATAATAGAAACAGCCTGCATTATGCTTTATATAAAATACTGAATTTACATTTTAAACAAGGGTATGTTTGGGCATACCCAGTCATAATGGAAAGCTTCACCATTGTACTTCTTGTAATCCTTTCCCAACCCATTTTCTCTCATTTATTCTCAGTTAAGTATCCAGTCATATGACTAAACATTAACAGGAAGGTTTGAGGTCGCAGCTCGGAATATAAACTGTTTTAATCTCAGTTTTATGTTTAGACAGTCCATCTTGAGAAAGACAAGGTTATTTACAGACAACCAGCCTGCACAAATAAATAGTCCTCTTGATGTAAAAACCCTACTTTTATGATCCATGAAACTCCATGACAGCTTTGTGTACTTCTTGTGCGGCATTCTGATTGCCTGTTTATTTTTACAGCGTGGTAGGGAGCCAATGGATGCTCAGCCAAACCTGAGAGGTGCCAAGTCTCTCCATCCATTTCCTGTGTGTGACATCATTGTGTATGCCCCAGAGGCAGAGGGATGCTTGTGCTGTCTGCAGCCTGGGTGGTGAGCTTGGAGCACTGTGCAAACACAACCTTCAAACCTCCTTACACTTGTTCTTTTGGATGGGTCTGAAAGAGGACCTCTGACACTCTGTTAGCCTCAATCCTCAGCAGTGCTATTCCAGCAGGCCAAATTGTAACATGAGTGATGACTGTGCCATAGCTACTCATCAAGGCATATTAAAGTACCAACACACATTCTGAATCAGACCAGCTCTCTGACTAAGCAATCACTCACTGCTTTTTTGGATAAAAATGTTCCATCTTAATGACTGTGCACTTATAATTGTTTTGTTCCGTTGGACTAAACTGAGAAAACAGGCCATTGGGTTTACAGATACCCACTGGAATAAATTATTGAAAAGTACACACGCATGTATTTTCCAGATCCTTGTTGGATTATGGTATCTCCTATTACTTACACCATTTATCATTTAATTATCACTGACAGTTTTATGCAACATAACTCACTGTCTGTTTATATCTTTTTTAATCTGTGCTAACCTGTGGTTTTTATGCTATTTTCAGCCATTTGTATTGCATTGCTATGTCTTCATAAACTCTGCATTTATTACACAAAATCAGATTTTCTTTCATTAATAAAAATCTGTGGATTATAATTATTTTATTAGTTATCTAAACATCACAAAATGGCTCACAGCTGTTCATTCAGACCGGAAAAGAGTTCCGGTCTTTTTTTATTTCATGGTATGACATGTATCTAAGAGAAAGCGATATAAATGGCTTACAAAAAATAACTAATTAAAAATGGACAATGAATAAAATAACAATTAAAAATAAATAAATTAATAAATAAATAAAACAAAAAATATTATTTCATATTAATTCAAGTACTAATATAAACTAATATATGATCATTACAGAATACATCAGAGACACTGCAAAACACTTCTTAACACTTGCAAGCAAAGCCAGTTAAAGTGAAGACAATAAGACAATAAACTGTTACTAAAAATCTATCCATGACACTGAAGCAGAATTAGAGCGTACATGTTTTTGCCATACAGCTTTTGTGAAAATCAAAGATGTTCAAAAAATCTAGAATCTTTACATAGCGATGTATCTTAACTGAAAAACAACATTTTTTAATGGTTACCAATATATTTAAAACCTAACTTTATTATTAATAAATATTAATTCCTGTATACTGAATGTTTTGACAAATTATACGTTACGCATGAATCAGGCCACTGATCAGGCTCACCAACTCTTACAACTTGTTTTTTCCCCACATATAATTCTCTTATAATTTTAGTCATCTTATTTGTCTTGACAATATTTCTAATCATCAAAAGTCACCATGGCGATATTACATTTAATACAGTAATACAGAAAAGACATTGATATGCATTGGTTGCCTAAATAATAATAATAATAATAATAATAATAATAATAATAATAATAATAATAATAATAATAAAGAAGATGCATAAATTATCTATTTTGTAGATTATTACAGAGCACATTTTACTGATATTAATTCACATTTGCAGACTTAAAATACAGTTGATTTTAAACTGATAGTTATATATACATAACATGTATACATAAAATGTGTATGTAATATAATTTTAATAGGCTATTGCACAACGATGAGCAGAATTGAGTTTGTTTGCATCAGTACCTGTAATGAAGAGGTTTTTTATTCTACTAGCAGCTCATCCCACACTCTTTTTGTCTCCAGTTCCATCTCCACACCGTAATCTTCAGTCTTTTTCAACACAAAACTCTTTCATCTCTTCTGAACTGGAATCCCTGAAGGCGGCCAGTCACTCGGAGCAGTCTTTCTCATAGTGAGTGAAAGCAAAAGCTTTGTTTTAAAGCTCATTTTTCGTGTGGAGTGAATTCAAAGGCGGTCCTCGGCCTCTGAACATCTGTTCCATTCACGTGACACGAAAATGCTAACATCTGTTCAAAATAAGCCTCATTCGTGTGCCTCTAACGTGCATCTGCCAAATTCTTTACAACTGAAAATGAACTCCAGTTTCATCTTTTTCTTATATAAATATGTTTGCATATTTACATATCCTATTATTACAACAAACAGTATAAGGGGAAATCACAAAATGACAAACAAAGCTCTAAATAGGCTGTAAGACGCGACGTTAAGATATTAGGACAAGGAATTGGGGTAATGGGACTATATTAAACACATTTGCAGCTCTTTTAGTGATTTTCCCCTAAGAGAAATGTAATATTACTTTATGCTAATATTGAGCCTTGGCTTTTTGTCGTAAAAGCAATCTGTGTGTACATGAGAGTTTAACCTATAGTCCACCTTCCAGTGGCGGCTGAAGGCAGCTTCGGTTTCATACACATCTGGAAATTCCGTAGGTGCCTCAAAGGCCAATTACACACCTTCAAACGCGCACGCGCTTTTCGGCCAAAGGCTCCAGCACGCGTGCACTCAGCTAAAGCACTTTCCCAGACTGAAGGCCGTCAGCGGGACTTCAAGCCCAGTGCGGAGTGTAAACACGCGCGCGCGCGCGCACACGCGCTCACTCACCTACACACACACACACACACAAATACCTAAATTTCTCTGAAAGATTCGTCAAAAGGAAAATGTGTTGCTTGTTAAAGGAAACCAAAAGAAAGCATTTAAAAGAAAGAATTAAAAAGAATTATAAGAAAGCAAGCTTTTGATTTAATGATATATATATATATATATATATATATATATATATATATATATATATATATATATATATATATAAAAATTAGATATTCACTAAATGTTTTTGCCTTTTATATTAAACTGTAATTATACGAAAACAGGGGACGTAATTAAGACACTGAGATACTGAACTAGAAACTTGAAAAACTGGGAAAAAAACACAGGTGATACAACACCACGAATAAACTATAAATGCCTTCAAGAAACGAGAATTGAAAATGTATTGCTACCATCGACATGTCGTTTGCATCTATAAAATGTGGTCTGCATCTATAAAAGGCCCTAGAACTGATACAGGGCCCCAATATCAATGTAGCTAATGCAGCATGTATATACATTCATGTATAATACTTAGGAATTAGCTGCAATATTGTGATCCCCAGGCTCCCTACTGCAAATAATAAATTAACCATTTTTCAAATTATCCGAATTACAGTTAAAACTGTAGTTTGTTAATAATTATGTATATTGTGGAAAAGCAAATTCTGAGAAATTTCATTGCATGCCGAAGTAAAATGTACTTTTCTAAGCCTATAAAATTATTATTATTATTATTATTATTATTATTATTATTAGTAGTAGTAGTAGTAGTAGTAGTAGTAGTAATGTTTTAGAAAACAATATATTCTTTCTCTCTATATAGTATATATCTGAAGACACTGTAAATCTGAACTTGTCAAAATAAAAGATTATGTTCTTTTAAAATTCGTCTTTATTGCAAAAATGCACATTTATTTACAAAAGTAATAAAAATAGGGATTCATTTTGAAAACACAAACACATTTGGCACATTTTGACAGCACTTGTCAACAATAAATAAATAAAGTTCGAACTACACGTTCTAATTTAATTCAGTACCAAAGAAGTCCAAAGAAGTCTTCTGAAAAAGCTCCTGAATGCAGTTTGCGGTTTCTGCTGTTCTCGATGTAAAGGTGCGTATCGTGCACACATTAAAGACATTCAGCGTCAAAACTAGAACTTTGTACCAAGCGGATCAGAAGGCATCGTCTGCGGCCTCCTCTCCATGAAGTTCTGCTTTACGCTGCTGAAGCGTCCACGAAAGTCTTTTTCTTACTATTTAAATAGATGGAAGTATCCAGCATTGTTCTTAAACTTCGCTCCACGTTTGCCTTGTCAGCAAAGACCACAGTCACCTGTAAATCAGAACATGGATTAGACTCGTGCCGACATTTAGTGTATCACAATTTTAGTACTTGGGAAAAATGAAAATAACTCGAATATGCCAACGATGAGGTAAAGCAGTCCATATTATCTTATGGCCAGCAAAGCAACAGAGTATCAGTAACTGCGAGACTTATGCGCACACAAACCCAAATTGTGCTCGGGCCGGTGCGTGATTTACTCTAGATGAGAAAACACAAGAAAGCATCCTGTTTGGGGTCCTTGTTAATATTTTATTTATAGAAAATAAAAAAGGGTACCGTACCGTTCAGCGCCTCGAGTCGTCCGATGCGTCTTGAGTTCGTGGCGCGCGCTAGTGAGACGCCGACATGGACCAGGCTCCCTCCATGCGCCACACGGAGAACGCGTAGCTGAGGCGCTCATGGGCCACGTAGCTGCAGCTTGCCATCTTTGAGTCGAGCTCGTCGCTTTGCAGGACCTGGCACAGGAAATCAATGTAACGTGCGGCGAGCTTAAGTGTCTGGATCTTGCTGAGCTTGTCAGATGGGAGCGTGGGGATGATCTTACGCAGTGCTGCGAAGGCCTCGTTTAGGGACTGCGTCCTCTGCCGTTCGCGCACGTTAGCCATGACACGCTGCGTGTGAAGCTCCTCGATAGACGGCGGGCTGCCGCTGCTTCCCCCGCTTCCGCTGCACGGTTTCTTCCCTCTTTTTCCCGGCACAGAGCTATCCGAGTCCTCGGTGTCCTTGCGGCTCGAGCGTCTTTTCCGCACGCTCTTCTTGGTGTGTCGCTCGAGTTCGCCTTCGCTGCTGCTTGGGACGCTGTCCGTCGGAGACACGGGGCAGCTCGATCCGTCTTGCACAGCTTCGTCGGGCATCTCTTTATTTCCGAGGCGAGACAAGACGGCGCGTTTATTCCCTCATTGGGTTGCGCTGGAATAACGTAATTTGGTATGAAACTTTTATATAACAAAAACTATGAAAATGTATCCAGGTTTCCATGCGACAGAAAAAAAAGTTTACTTGGGAGAAAAAGTTGGGTCGCTCTTATAGCTGGAGGAGAGAAAGTTGATTGGCCAATGAAGCGTAGGCCGCTACGTGAGAAGGAGGGGTGACGGAACGTGCGGACAAAACTACATACTCTTCATACTGTCCAAGTCAATAGTACGCATGTGTCCAAATTGTGCGTCATAATTCTACGTACTACTTAGGAGAGTAGTGTTCTGTTTTAACACGATTTAGTCTGAACTGTACTTACTATTAATATCAGCTAATGGCACAGAGTGTATAGGTCAGTAGTTTTGCATGTAATACAAATATTTCCTAACATCTCGCCTTTATAACTGCAAACCCCAGACTTTTTTGTATGCTCTGTAAGATTAACCTGCATTCTTCCTGAAATCTCACTCAAACTCTGTCACACTGTTTGGCCAGTTTATTTCTATTCTTCTACACATAACTTCTTCTACACATAAATCTTCCAGGCATAACATGCTGCTTTTCTCAACATCATGTCTTGACACAAAGTGGGTCACGACAAAGAATCTTCGCTATTCAGTTTACCTTATGTTTTGAATTATCTTGTGGCAAGAAACAGCCTCTTTTTCATTGTGATTTTTAAATAAACTATGCAGCTATGCACTCAACTGCAACCCTATCTTGATTTGGGTCTTTGTTGCCGTGCTTGTGTACAATCAAATAATCATATTTAGTCATCAGTCGATATAATATTTTCTGATGAAGAAATAAGTTTTCAGATGATTTGTGAATGCAAACAGCATCAGATTAGTACATTAAGTCCCAAGAATTGCTTGTGCACAAAATATAAACATATAAACAGACATTGTCTTTTGCAATGTTATCAAACATCTTTGTAAAATTATATATATTTTAATTTTCATTAAATATTGTAGTAAAATATATAATGAATGATTCAATGATAGTATTTAAGGAAAGCAAAGAAAAATAATCATCTCAAAAAGATTTTTTTTAAATATGAGTTTATAGTTTTATGCATAAAGGATCAGTGCTATGGCTATAATTAGGAAAAAAGAAGGTAGATTAATCACTCAAAATAAAGGCATGATGATGTAGATGTAGATGCATTAAGCCCAAGGTAAATATAAAGTTTAGAATTCATTCTGTATTATAGGTAAACAAAACAAAGCAGAAAACCATTTCTGGCTGTGCATCTGACTGCAGTCCATATCATGGATATTTATCCAGTTCCAGTGAAATCAATATTATTGTAGATAATGTGCATTGCCTGCCTTTCTACATACAGCAACACTACAGTTTGATTCTGCACGCAGAGGTTGTGTAGATTGATGAGTTGTTGTTAAAAGACCTTGGCGCTCTTCATTTTTAAGGATAATACTCGCAAATTTTTACAAGCCACAAAGTATGTGGGATATATTCTGTATGCTAAACTCCACATCATACAAGATCAGCTTCTCTGTTTATGACTTGTGAGCGAACAAGAGGGTTTTTTTTTTTTTTGACTCCGACTAAGTTATTGATGATGATTCATGTACTGACTCAAAAGCCAGGAGGAGTTCAGGAGCCAAATATTTCACAGCCTCTCCCTAAGCAGTGCGTGCACAGCCAGATCTACTGGAGCCAGAGCCTATCAATGAAAGCCTTGCTATTTGCTTTATTATGTATCAGCTGAGTTGTGGAAAGAATTGCTTCTCAGTTGACCAATTCACTTTACAACAGGGAAAAATAACAGGATATTAAAGTATGCTTTAATGATAATTAATATACATATTACTCTCCTACTTAAACTCCACCCTGAAAGAAACTGAATTAGTGAGTTCTGATTTGTAGGACTAATCTGCTGTTAAATGAAGTGAAAGGCAGAAAGCTCTAGGTGGCAGACTAACAGGGTCAAGTTCCAGTTTAGGATGACATTCCAAAACTGTAAGAACACATCCTCCATGTGAAGCCTCTCCCACAAACACTTACAGTATCTTATACAACACAGGAAAGGTGACAGCTATACAGATGTGGCTGGCACCATTTTGCTTGAGTTTGTGGATAAAGCTGTACTCAGACAGACTGCACACAGACGCCATATCCAGTACGATTGAGGCTGTCTGCCAAAAAAAAAAAAAAAAAAAAAAGGGGAAACTGCTAAAGATTAGACAAGTTTGAATAAATAAACTGTGAACCTGTCTGAATAAAGGCAACAATCTTTGAACTACTTGCTTCAGAGGTCTTTTGAACTGGTTCTTAAAGAAATTAATTTGTCATCACTCATTATTATACTGTTTATTTTCAGATTTGAAAAGAAATAACTGAGTCCATGTACCATAACCTTGTCCAATAGCAAAAACCATAATATTTTTAGTCACACATGGCTTTGCTGATATGAATCCTAATATCTCAAATTTGCATAAATAGCAGAAAACATCTTAAAACACATTGTTCTTTTTAAATCTGGTAAATAAGTAAGTCATGGAAAATTGTGTTCTGAATAAATAGGGATAGTCTTGATCAACTTTATCTGTGACTAAATACTAATGATATCCCTCAGGCCTTCTTCTGCCGAACATTTGGTTGTGTTTTAGCAGAGTCAGATGCAGTCATACCTTTTACGGATGTTATATTACATGATAAACAAGTGAGTCAGTCCCCATTTCTGTGCTTGTGCAAGAAATAGATTTTCCAGCTACAACAGCAGGCTAGGTCTTCAGGAGGATTGAGAAGTTTAAATTTATGCAGAAATATACACTTCCTCTGAGTTCTTTATGCACAGTTCTCTGGATGAGAATTACACAACAGTGTACTAGATTTCCTATGGATATTTCTGTATGGGTAAGTGTGTGTCTGAGGGTGTGTGTGTGTGTGTGTGTGTGTGTGCATCAGTCAGGGTCACTAGAAGAGCAGCAGCTGTGTGTGTAGAATACAGAGGTGGCAGGCTGAGGTGTGTGTGTGTGTGTGTGTGTGTGTGTGTGTGTGTGTGTGTAGGGAAGCACATAATGTGCAGGGGAGGAACTTCTAAGCCTAGGCCAAAAACAACAGAGGAGAAGGACGGATGCTCCTGCTGTCTCCTCAGTCTGCAAGTTGAGCTGCAACGTCCAGCCAACTAACACTTACCAACACTTTCCTGCAGCTGGGAGAAAGAAATGCAGAATAGTAATCCTCTGAATACTCCAAAATTGTTAGCTTTAAGTAGTAAAAAAAAAAGCTCGAATTCTTTGAAGGTTTTCATGAGCAGATGATCTTGAAACTATGTGGGAGTGACAATAATATATCTCCCCTTGTCTGCAGCTGTGTGATTTTTCCACCACTCATACTGCTAAATTCACATTCAGAGTGCGACCCTCCTGAGGAGCAACTCCTGTCTGTCAGCGTACGATCACCAGCTCCCCCGCTGTGTTGCTCTTGGAACTAAACACAGTCAGGCACAGTTCCTAAACTTATGCATTAACAGAACTGTGAAGTGAAGAAAAACAATGTGCATTTAAGATTTCGGGTTAAATATCATATTGCACTAAGAGCTATGGGCTGATTGTTTATCAAAATATAACAAGTGACTACAGGCAAGACTGTGTGTGTGTGTGTGTGTGTGTGTGTATGTGTGTGTGTGGGTGTGTGGGTGGGTGTGTGTGGGTGTGTGTGTGTATGTGTGAGAGAGAGAGTGAGTGTGTGTGTGTGTGTGTGTGTGTGAGAGAGAGAGAGAGAGAGAGAGAGAGAGAGAGAGAGAGAAAGAGAAAGAGGGAGAGAAAGAGGGAGAGAAAGACAGAACACGGAATGTGAGATACACACACAAAGTCTAGGGCAGCATGAGGCTGGCTGAGAGAGTGCTATTTGCTGAGTAAGGATCTACAAAGAGAGAACCAAGAGCTCCACCATCCTCCAGCCATTCCCTGCAGGACGCTGAAAGCTAAACCAAGACTGGACTAATCTCACAGCAACCGTTTTCCACAGTTCCTGGAAACAGGACTTTGAACTTATGTAGGCCGACAGTGTCTCTCATGTTGAAAGCGGATATTTAGGGGCCATCAGTGCTGAGACTTGAGAATGTTATAGGCTGCTACTGTAAAGCGACAGTGCTAGTGCTGTACAATAGAAAATGTGAATTTGAAGTTATATGTTATATGTCTCAATGTTATATTTGTAAATGATTTCGGCCCGACATGCTCACACCGGAAATCGCATATCTCTGTTTAGTTTCATGATTTCCATTCAAAGCTTCCTTCAAAAGCATGTTAAAGCATCTTAATTCAAAAAGCACCTGTGTGTGTGTGTGTGTGTGTGTGTGTGTGTGTGTGTGTGTTTCTTGGTTCATTCAAGTAGCTACACAACTAATTGCAAAAACTGCACACAACTGGAATGTAACATTCAATTTATCTTTATAATAAGTCCATGATTCTGAGCATCTCTGCTACTCCATCAACCTAACGCATTAGTCTGTCATAAGCCATTAAAACACCTTTAATGGCAACAAAATAAATGTTCCATTTACTAAATCATTTTGGGGAAACAGTCAATTTTTGTATGTCATTGCTTTTCCAGACAGAAAGCTCTGTTTAGTGTAAGTGTGTGTGCACCTGCAGGCCGTGCTTATCAGCACTCATCTGCCAGGCATTAAATGAGGTGACACCAGGTCAGGGTGTTTACTGAACATCCACAAAGTGGTTGGTGTTCTAAAGACAGGGCATGAAAATTTAGTTTATGCCTCAAAAGTGCAGCGCTTAAAAGTTTATTAATGATCATGTAGACATAATGATACGTAAAACACCATAATGATACGTAAAACACACAAGTACACATTACATACAAAACACAATTTACTTGTTCTGTGGTATAATATTCTGTTCTTTCTTGGTTTCACTCAAAAAAAAACCAAAAAAAAAAACCATCATCACCAAAAAGCTTCCTGGCACAGACAGGTTTTCGGAATTGACTGTGAGAAACATCTACCTACTTTGCTACACTGTGAGTCATTAAAAAAATCCCTCACCACACCACAAAGTGCTTCTCACCATTCTGCCCATGTGTTTTGTCCATTATAGTATGAATTGACGGGGCGGGGGAGCTGCAGGGTTAGCAAAGACATGCCGGCATGGCTCTTTCTACAGTCAGTTTCCAGAACCCACACAGCAACACAAACTGATCACCTGCTTTGGCTGGAAATCAAAAATCCTCCTACTAGCTAACTTGATCAAGTTAACCTTAACATGCTAAAGCCTTTTTATAAAATAGATAGTTTTGGTTCTAAAATTTGATTAGAAAAGTCCAAAGCTTCATAAAAGCTTTGAAAACACACTCATTGTAACAATTGTAAACATCGTAACATAAACTAAGGCTAATAGTCGACTGATTAAAAAAGTTGTATTTGCATATTGACATCAATTTTCATCATGGCAGATGAATAACAAGAGTCGCACTCAACTATTATATGCCAAATAAAATAAAAAAAAGACAAATAATACGTCTTACGTATTAAGTCATACAGGTTTAAAAAAGTAAACAATTAAAAACTAGCCCTTAATTACCCAGAGGTTACATTTTCAAAGACAGGACAAAATAACTGAGCCACTGAAGTAAGCCGCTATGCAGGCTCTAGCTATGGGTTTGTGCATTTGATGCTTGTGTGTGCAGGAGAAAAGTTTTCCCTTTCATACAGGTTTCCAAAGCTTTCCATGTATCTGGGAAGAAAAATTGCAAGATGATTTACACACATTATCCCACAGACACTGCCAAGAGTGAGTCACAAAGGTTTCTTTTAGATGATTCAGTAGAACAGGGATTCTGCAACAACACAGAAAGGCACATGAGAAAAAAAGGCTGGAAGAAGCAATTCTTCACACAAACATTTTAAAATAAAGTGCAAACTCTAGTTTTACTGATAGAACACATCAACACTGAGAAGTGTTTAGTATCAGTGGCACATTATAATTTACTAAGAAATACATTTACGTTTCTAAAGTAAAAGCAGAAACCTCAGAATCACACTTCATTAACTTACTAAAATAAGGTTTGCTGAAAAGGGTCAAATTCTATAAAATGATTCTTAGTCAGGGTCAAGGGTAAAATAAAGGAAACCGTGCTTATTGCCTCATGAGACAACTAAACCACAAGACAGATGAAATCTAGCTGAGAAAACGGCAATTCTCTGTTTGTTTTGATTTCCCTAATTGTTGTACTTTCTCTCTGGTCACATCATTAGTCACATTTATTAGAGTGCATTGGTAAAACAGGTGAGAGGTGCAAACACCAAAGAGCTTTTAAATAACAGCTAATAAATTTGCAAGATAAATGACTCCTTGCCCTTTGCACTCTATATTCAGGAGAATGCAGTAATGCTTCTGTTCGTAATGTTGATGTCTGCATGGCTCACTGGCTGTCAGAGGAGCACAAACATGATGTAAAATTCTCGAATTTATGACAAATGAAACTTTTCAGTAAAATGGAACATTATCTAGAAAAAAAATCTACTCCAGGAACATAAAACTAACTAAAACATAGACTGTGAGTTAAGGATGTGATAGAGAAGGGTGAATTTACCAGAATATCACAAGTGAAGCGGTTCCTACTGTGACTAAATATGAATACATTAGAAATTTTTACGGACCTAATGAGTGGGAAACGTTTTCAAATTCTATACCCAAAGACCAAGAAGAGTTAACATTTTTAAGTACGCGTAGGTTGTAAACAGTTCAGCAGTTCATGGTGACTGTTTAGTTGCTCTTTACGTGTCTGTCGAATAATGGAAAGAATCCGAACCACATATCAAATAGAAATGATTAGTTATTGTGTAGAGAAACTAAGAGAGCTAGAACAGGGTCACATTTAGTTTGTCATCTACTCTGAGCACTCTAGCGACACCGTGTGGTGGTTTATACAGATAGCAATCGTGTTTTATTTTCCACACAAAGCTGTAAATCAATTTCCTAAATACGAAACTTGAAACGCTAAAATAAATGCAGACAAATGAACAATCAACAGTAAATGTGGTAGCCTAGTGGTTAAAGCGTTGGACTACTGATCAGAAGGTCATGTGTTCGAATCCCAGGTTCACCAAGCTGCAATTGCTGGGCCCCTGAGCAAAGCCCTTAAGTTGTATCAATTCAAATAAAATTAAATAAGTCACTCTGGATAAGAGTGTCTGCTAAATGCCTGAAAAGTTAATTCCTCAAACACTTGATATTTTTTCTTTTCAGTAATGTCACTCTTTTAATTCAAAGGCCTGTGCTCTGACACACTAGAGCCAGTATAGTGAATCTACACTGAAACATGATGTTCCTCTTCTTAATTAGTGCTAGTTTAGAAAATGAACGGTCTAATCTTGATTGATGCACTGTTCAATAAAATCAACTACAAAGCAAAGACGGATTAGACGGATATAATACACGTCCTCTTGGATCTCAGCCCATCAAAGATCTACAAAATCGTAAAACTATTCTCTTTCTATTCACGCACTACATTTACGGCATTTTTTATACAACTGAGCAACTGAGGGTTAAGGGCCTTGCTCAGGGGCCCAGCAGTAGCAGCTTGGTGGAGCTGGGATTCGAACTCATGACCTCCTGTTTCCACTTTTGCTGCATGTAGTAAGTAATTAGCCACAATAACTTCAGTCACACCTGTACACATCTGCTTAGAAGCTTAATGACAATTTTCGTGCTTTCTTACATTTCTTATGCGTCATACATCACTAACAGTGACGGATCCATGCGACAAGGCACAGAGGCAGCCGCCGCTTAAGCAACGCGCTCAGTTAGACACGTCCTGCGCACACACGCAGCTTTCACACACGCACTTCACTTCCTTATAGCTCACGCGTGACATTTATACATACATGCCACTCATTGAAAATTAATTCTTTAGCGGCACCTTGTGGTACACCTCCCTTTTCCGTCCTTTCTCACGTCTCTACAGCTGTCTGTCTGGGGATGACATTTTAATAGTAATAAAATAAATAAATATGATGATTCCCTTCTGTTTATTTGCGAAAGGTATCATGTGATGAACTCACTGACTGAAAGCAGGAATTGTGTAGTGCAAGTGTAATGTTACTGAATAGAAGCAAACATCTATTCATCTATTTTCCACATTTTTTAAAATTGCAACTATTGAGTTATTTTAAATTGTTTATTGTAACTTTTTTGTTATTTATAATTGTATTTTTTGTAAAATTATTTGTATTCGTAATTGCATTTTAATTTTTTTATTATTGTAATTATATTTAATTCTTTATTGCTGTGTTTTTTTTTTTGTTGTTGTTTATTTATTTATTTATTTATTTATTTATTATTAGGAATATTGTGTCTTTTTTGACAGCGGTACTCCAGTATCATTCTGCTGTGTAATCTATTTCATTTATTAAGACAAATTTTATGGTTTTCACCTTATTTACTAATCAACCTTTCTTTGGGTTTAATGTTAGGACACTACAACTTCATTTAGTCCTACGGCTAATAAGAAGACATTATATGCAAAATAGAGAGGACCAGAGAATGCAGGTATTGTTTCCAATGCCAAAATTATTTTTGGCTTTTATTTAGATCAATCAAAGACATTGACTAGATCTAGAGGACTGATGCATGTGGATGTCCATCTGTTGCCTGCAGAGCTTCTTATCGGTACTTCTCAGAGAGACCCAGGGCAACGGCAGCGAGGAACTTATCCATACACACGTGGACCTCAGGGGTAAATTCAGCGGGGAACATGGTGGCCAATACAACGAGCACGTTGTGGGCTAGGATCTACACGGAAAGGGGAAAATATCATTATTTATTATTACTCATGTTATGAGACTGGAACTGTAATAATAATAATAATAATAATAATAATAATAATAATAATAATAATAATAATAATAATAATAATAAAAAGATAAAATTATGGCAGAGCAAATAAAGATGGTATAGTGCAAGATTACCTTGAAGTTGGCCGGGTCAATACGCAGCTGGAAAGCGTGCAGCTCGCTTAGGCTAATCAACCCATTGGTCAGATCATCGATTTTGTTGACAGCTTCTTCCACGCCAGTCATAACAGTCTTTCCGTGGTTCTTCACCTGAGGAGACCCTTTGCTCAAGTCACTCCAGTGGGAAAAATAGGTCTTAGTCTGCGGGTAAACAGTCAGCATCCTGCGTAATGAAAAGGGAAAATAATTAGTCCTCAGATCTGAAAGAAGAATAGATGTGGATAGTGAAAGTATCACTCAAGCACCTACCTGAAGAGAGCATCAGCACCGACCTCTGCAGCCTTAGGGGCGACCTTGGCCCAGAAAGCTTTGACGGTGTTCTTGTCCTTGTCAGAGAGACTCATGTTTTCGGAGTAGTCTGGAAGAAGACTTCTGTAAACTGCTTCAAATAAGAAACATCCTTTTATACAAGGAGCTGAAGCAGGCACGCCCAGGACCCACCTCAAATACGTGACAACTTGGATTCACTTCAAATCCGACTGATTAGTCAGAACTTCTCCTGCACGTAAGAGATAAGCTTCATCCCTGATAGGAAAGAACCTGCCCATTTCAAGTGTGACATCTCCTGCAAAATATGTAAAAAATAAAAAATAAAAAATCAGCTAACAAATTACACGAGATAAATAACTAATGAATGTTTATATAGCCTTCTTTTTTGTTATTATTATTTATATTATTTTAAAATTTCAGTTAGTTGTATATAAATATGAATATTATGATCTGAATTAAAACATAAAACAAATTGTGTAAACACATATATATATATATATATATGATATATATATGATATATATATATAAACATATACACATATATATAGGCATCAAAGTTAAGTGCAACACAAATTAATTAATTTATTTGTTTGTTTGTTTGTTTGTTTGTTGTTTACATTTTGTTGCACTCCAATCCCTGCACTGAAATTTGGATTTGGAAAACAATGATTTACTTTTATCAGTTTATAGCAATATTTTTTTGCCAATTAAAGGGGTGGGCTCTTGTAGACTGCCAAGAACATATCTGGATTTCAGTGTAAATTTCGTTATCAGCAGAATGTTTTCATGGGTGTGACCTCTTCAAATGTACAACCAGATCTTCTTATTCTTTTACTGAAGCTTATAGTGCCAGTATACAGTAAAATATATAAAACAAATTTAGCTCATATAATACAAATTGAAAAAGTCCGTAAAGTTGTTCTAAAATGATAAATAAATATATATTATTAGTGCTGTTTAGGTACACAGTAAATGATAATGATTATTCAAGTTAAGACTAATTATTAATTTTTTGTTCATTCAAAACAAATAAATGACTAAGGTTTATAAATGTGCATTTGACATAGAAGTAAATTTTAATGTATTCATTACCATTATTTTGTAGCTGATATTTTTAATAGCTTTTTATTTGATTTGTGCATTCACAGCATTAAAAAATAAAACTTGTTTGAGGCATGGCAAGGCATGACAGTCTAAAACCATGTGGGTGATTGAATGGTGTAGCAGATATATTTCTGTACAAATTTTGGTATAGTTATTATAATTCAATTGTGTGCTTAAGACATGTGTGTCTTACAAATCTCTTAGGATTTTATAAATACTATATGTAAATCCCCTGCAAAGTAAAAAATGTCATCTTCCATTTTGTAATGTTTGCACATTCTAAACCATTCATGTACACGTACTACACATAACATGTAACATATTGCACATCACATTCTTTTACATTCTCTTTATATTTCTATTCATTCTTTTTTAACGTACTTCTTAAATTTAGTTTCTTTATATGCTCAGTCTTAGAGGAGGAAGTGGATTGTCATTTCATTGCAAGTTGTATACTGTATATAACTGTGTGTGTCAAATAAAAATCTTGAATCTAAAAATGTACAGTGACACTAGATAATAATTTGTTTATTATAATTTAATATGCAGTGTAGTAGATTGCCATGCAAAATAAGTAGACATGAAGAAGTCACATTTACATTACAGTGAGCACTTTGGAGTAAGCGTGCTTGGTTAACTATGATGCAAAAAACTACTGCCTGAATCTCTTTGTTCTTTCTGCTGTAGAAAATGTTGACAAAAATTGCCTGAAAACACTGATGTATCGATGACATATAAGTAAATGAGTTGCATTGATATTAATAAAATAATACCTTAGAAATGAATTAACAGTAATATAAACAAGCTGTAATGATTTTCTGTTATGTAGTGTAGGCTTCAACGACAGTCCATAAGTTGATCTCTTAGGTCTGAGACTGAAAAGTGATTTTGTGTGAAGAGACCTGGTGAGCAGTCATCATTAGAATTCATATAAATAAAAAAGTCAATTTGAGATGGGGTCAGGACCTTGCAAACCATGTCTTTGTGGAGCATTTTCATGCCGTTTGTCATAAAGCATTGTCATGTCATGTTTGGGCCTCGTTAGTTCCAGTGAACAGAAATTATTCTAGCATCATTCTAGTAAGACAATCTAAACATTCATGTGCCTATAACAGGTATAGCAGAAAATTTGTTGAAGGCTCATACATGGGGATTATTGTCAGACATGCACATACTTCTGCACTGGAAAAAAAATGAGTGGTTCAGTAAATATATAAAAAAAAAGAAAACAACAACAAATGAGCAAATTATTATTATTTGTACATTTTTATTTAATTAGCACTTATTTAATTATTGAAATGCTTTAGCTGAACAAAATTAATGTGTATTCATTACTGAATATTTGAATATGAATTAAATATCAGGGAATTCAGAGAAATTCAGGGAAAATATTCGATCTAGATACAAATTAGGCCTAGAAGAATTAACGTTGTTTATTTGTAATTAGTTCTAATCAAACATTTGTGTTCCCAGTAAGCTAAAAGTCGTTAACAAACGGTGATCTGGCGTTTCTGGTGTATACGTGACATGACAAGTGATATATATCACTGATATTTATGTCAGTCAGGGACACTTTTGTGCCGCACCCCGAAACGATGCCGCCCTGAGCTGCTGCTGCTCATATCTCCTGTTCCAGCATCCGCTACTGCCATTAAATAGCGGGTTGTAGCTTTCTTTCTTTCATTTTTAATTGCACAATAAACTGCTAAGCTCTTTCTAAGTTATGTACTTGTAATAGAGAAAAAGTGTGTAAATACGCATCATATACATCGATTTAAGTTTCATTTGTGCGTAATTACAAGCGGAAGGAATTTGAGTTAATAAGAGGCCCGTGGCCAAATTGACTCATCATACGCCCCTGAACACATTTCACTTAACCATATGGTAGATGCTCTTTTAACTACTATTCTGAGAGATTGAATATAACTCTATCTTTACAATGGTAACACTTATCCAGAAATACATAAAACATTATCTTCAGAAATATGAATCAGAAAATTCATATTCAATTATTACACAAAACGTAACTAAACATAATTATATTTAAATGACTTAAAAAAACATCCCAAAACAGCAGGCAAACCTTGTGTAGACCTACCTCATTAATTATTCAGACACAACAGCCAATGGCACTGTGTTCACTGTTATTTAATGATATATGCAATGAATAATAAAGAATATACCAATACAAATGTTAAGAGAAAATTAAACAGAGAAGTTGATCATATGGAAGAGTATTTGAATCATTGAATAGAACATGATTGTCTTGTGTTTTGGCGTTTTGTTTAAATATTGAACGTGGTCTATTTTAATTATAATAAATAAGGGTGAAATGTCTGTTTCTCAGATCATTAAAAAGTTTTTTGTGGCCTTTGTGTATTAATTAAGCTTTTTATTTTATTTTGATATAATGTCCATGTTGCTCTAATAAATTAAGGACATGTACATAATTTTATTTAATGACATAAATGTATGTGCAAATGAATGTAACATAAGCCTGTCATTTTGCCCTTATTTACTTTTCGTTAAACTAATGAATTAAGTCAGTAATTGGACAATAAATCGCTCTTTTTGAATCTATATAACAACTTTTCAGTAATGTTTGTTAGAATTTACCTGTCCAGATTAACCTGAAGGTTATATATACATTTTAATAAAACCCTGAACTACAAATGAACTATTATAATAGATTGCAATCTGCAGCAGTATGGTAAAGTAGTAAGTTAATGAATATTAGAATGTAGCAGCATGATATATTGACCAAAATTGTTTTGCATTTTGTTTGTCAGGTGAAATGTTAAAATTGTATCCAATAGAATACAATGTCATAAATAACACACAGACACCCTCTCTTCTCTCTGTTTTTCTCATCTATTTACGTTGTATTTATACTACAATTGGTGAATTGGGAGACAATAAGTAAACAATAAGTAAACATTTTACATATAAGAATTTGGCTGCATTAATCAGAAACAGAACACTACACAATTATGGATTTATATGAATTATAATTTAAATGAATTTTATATCTAATAAATTATCATCATCATCATCTTCTTCTTCTTCTTCTTTTCTGTTAATGTTTAATTTTAATATTGTGACTCAACCTTCAGTGGTTTTAATTTATTTATTTATTTATTTATTTATTTATTTTTTACTTATTTTAATTTTAATCTGTTCATCCTGTATTTTTTTCTCAGAAAAAAGACTGGTTTAAGAAATACACTGAGGATATTCTACACCAGTTAATGATGTTACTGATTCATTTTTCAGTTTGGTTTATTTATGCTCTGAATAAGTATACTACAAATGTTTTAACATTTAACAAAAGTTTAAACATGTTATTAAAGATGGAGGAATTAAGTTCTAATGCAGATCCAAGCAAAACATGCACTATGGTTATGCACTATAGTTGTGCACTATAGTTGTGCGTTATGCAGAACATGCATTATAATTATCATTGTTTTCAGTCGAAAGGTTAAGTCATGCTTTTTTAATATATGAAAAAAAGAATTGTTCTTTCTTGAGGATTTCGGTCATGTGCTGTGTATGTTGTTTTACTGTTACTGTTAAAAAACGCAGACAAATTAGAAATTCAAAAAGTTTCGAAATATGTGTGATTTCAGTGTGTGTGAACATGACTGAATTGATTAATTTTCCTATAAGGCTGCTGATAAACATTTGTTCTTTGTTTATAGTCGAATAATAAGAATTTCGCATTCATTTGCTCTTTTATACACTCTGGCTGTTTGAAGACAAACAACAAATGATAGATAGGTATTTGTTACACATCCATTGATACCGGTGTAATCCGGTGTAATTAGACTGCAGAGATTAATATGCTTGATTTTATTATCTTGAAGCTCATGTATTAATACAGTGAGACGTTTTCTGTCATTATGTGTTCTACCCACATTATAGTAATGTGTATATGTGTAAAACAGTATGCATGCGCAAACAGAAGGCTTTATCGCATGCCATGACAACATATTTTCAAAGATAAGAATTCATATCTAATCAAAATCATTCAGACTGCAAGACCCACCCCTTAACACGTTTGTCGCGTGGTCTTGGGAGGAGCAGTCAGACGCACAGGTCTATATAAGCTGCCTAAGTAGACCACAATTACAGGGCTCTTAGTTCATTAGAACACTTCGAAATCCCAGAAAATCAGCAACATGGTTGTGTGGACAGATTTCGAGCGCGCTACCATCCAGGAGGTCTTTTCCAAGATCGATGCCGCATCAGTCGGTCAGCAGGCACTCACAAGGTAGGGTTTTTCCAAAACATTGACATCTTTTAATTTTTGTTGTAATATGAACCCTCACGCTTGTGTTTTTGCCGCTCAGGTGTCTTGTCGTGTACCCATGGACCCAGAGGTACTTCGCTAAATTTGGAAACCTGTACAACGCCGCTGCCATCAGTGGAAACCCCAAAGTTGCTGCGCACGGATTGACTGTAGTCCGCGGTCTGGAGAAAGCTGTGAAGAACATGGACAACATTAAGGCCGCTTTTGCCGAACTGAGTGTGCTCCACTCTGAGAAACTACACGTGGATCCTGATAACTTCAAGGTAGGCCTGTTTTTCAGTCTGTTCTGTCTGTTCACTCATTGAAAGTTTAACATTTAGCACTTACAGTAATGGGTTCACTTTGTTTCCACATACAGCTGCTGGCTGACTGCATCACCATCGTCGTTGCCGCATCCTTGGGTACCAGCTTCACAGCTGAGGTTCAGGCAGCTATACACAAGTTCCTTGCTGTTGTAGTCTCTGCACTCGGAAAGCAGTACCATTAAATGCTGAAGTGACGACCAGAGAGGAAACAATGAACGTTATAAACAACCATGTACTTGTGAAAGCAAGTATTTAAATAAAAATACTTATACACATCTGTGAATTGTCTGCGCATTCATTGTACAATTAGGGACTCATTTGCTACCCAAAATAAGTAAGCAGGCTACATTTATTTGCATGCATAGAAAATCAGTTTTCAGTTAAATTAAGCTTTTCTATGTTCATTTACTTTCTTTGTCTTAGTGCTTGTCATGCTGATGGGTGACACCTTTATCACGCATGCGCACACAATTAATATATAGGTCGCACAGCACAATAAATAAACTTCAAGGGATTGCTATTAAAAAACACACCCACTCACAAAATTCACTTCACACAGAGAAAAGTTAATTGAAAATTACTACCAAATAGCTGCAAGATCAAATTGTAGCAATTAATACAACTGTAATTACCCTTGCAGCTAATGATAATGAACATAATGAAATAATAATACTGAATAATGAAAGGCATAACCTAATTATTAACCTGTTAGGAAGTTGAGATAGATGAATGGTATAACTGTGCATGGAAGAACAAAAATAACACTGACATTCTGGCATAACAGTTATTTCACAGTGTAAATATTAAGCAAGTTGTTCACTTAAAAGATATGAGCGAGAAAATAAAATAAACACAATACATTGTCGGAAATATTACAGATTACCATATTCCTGCTGCTGATTGTCATTCCTTGCAGCACTTTCTAGCATTCCTTTGTTCTCCTGTATAATATAAATAGTTTCTTTAATAGTTTTGTATAGAACCGGGTGGTGTTAAAATGGTTCTTGTGTATAAACAAATGCAATTTTCATAGTATTGCTTCATAACATACACAAAGGTAAAGTGTTTCATATGTAAAAGAGATGGTAGCTAGCATCCTTTGCAAATGTCTGTGTGGTTTAGTTGCAGACCAGAAAAACCTGGACTAAACTTTAAAACTACACTGTAAAATGGCAATAGTCTGAGATGTATTGTATGTAAAAGTATGTATTTGTAATAAGGCTGCAACATGTGTATAAATAATAATTACATTTCTACATATTACAAATCAAGTCAAGAAGCTTGTATTGTCATTTCAACCACATATAGCTGACGCAGTACAGTACATAGTAAAATGAGGAACATGGTGCTACATAAAACAACAGAGGGCTACAGAAGACAACACAAAGCTACAAAGCTTCAAAAGCTAAACCAAAAAGCTAAAACAAAAGCTAAAACAAAAAAACACCACAGATAAAAAATTTGTCCTTACATAAAGTCCTTCCAATAAAATATGGTTATGTGGTACTGTATTATTACTACTACTTCTACACATGATCAGACAGGTGGCAAATAACAAATATAATTTAGGAAAACTGAATGAAGGTCTGTCATACAGTACCACATGTGGGGCACTAATTTTCTGTTAAAGTGAATCATAAAAATGTTTTTTTTTTTTAGCCCTAATTCACTGTGTTATGTAAACGGATTTAACATTACTGTTGATCCAGTTGGTTGAAAGAGCGCAGCAACAAAAGAGGTCTTATCTCATTAATCTCAATGTAATCTGCATCAGTGCTCTTGAAAAGAGTCCACTTTGGAGCTGCTCTGTTTCTGATCTTAATCTGCTTCAGTAGACACTGCAACATTTTACAACACTGATAACAAAAGTGCTGAACAGCACAAAGCAGTGCAGTTGCATTATGGTACTAGACATGGCAATCCTTCAGCCTGTTTTCAATACAATGAATATATGGCCTGATTACACAGTATTCAACATTGACATATACTGTATAAGTTTGATGGAATTTAATATTTTAGCAAATCAAAAGATAAAATATCTCATGCTATTTGTTTATTAACCTCTGTTTCTGCTGAACAGTCTAACCTGCAGGAAAACATTTGATGTGAAGTCCTAAACATAGTGATATACACAACCATTGTAGCATCTCTTTCTTTCTGTTGTGTTCATGGACTCATTGTTTCAGTAGGAAGAAAAATTAACACTCACTGGACATCAGGCTTTTAACACTTTGTCATACCCAGCTCCTCCCCAATCTGATAATTTGTGCCATCATATTGTGTGTTTGCTGATGTATATATGTATGTACATGTATGTATATACATGTATATATGTATGTACATGTATGTATATACATTTGTGAATATTTGTCTTTTACCACTGCTGAAATTTTCCTCTGGATCAATATATTTCCATACACATCTGTCTAGTTTCTGGTAGAAAACTAAATACCACTGGATATGGCCCAAACTATGTCAACAGACCTTTGAATTATTGAGTTCAGGTGTTTTAGCCACACTCCTTGTCAAACAGTGTATAAAATCAAGTGCATATCATTTAATCTACATAGATTAACATTGGTAGTAGAATGGTTCATACTGACGAGCTCAATGACTTAAAACATGGCACAGTTTTTCTGCCCAGCTAGAACTACCCCCATCAAGGTGCTATTACTTTGAAATAGAAGAATCTCGGAACAACAACAGCTCAGCCACAAAGTGGTAGATTTCAGTGTGTGTGAACATGACTGAATTGATTTATTTTCCTATAAGGCTGCTGATAAACATTTGTTCTTTGTTTATAGTCGAATAATAAGAAGGTTGCATTCATTTGCTCTTTTATAAACTCTGGCTGTTTGAAGACAAACAAACAAACAACAAATGATAGATAGCTATTTGTTACACATCCATTGATACCGGTGTAATCCGGTGTAATTAGACTGCAGAGATTAATATGCTTGATTTTATTATCTTGACGCTCATGTAATAATACAGTTTAATACAGTGTAACAGTGTATAAAATCAAGTGCATATTATTTAATCTACATAGATTAACATTGGTAGTAGAATGGTTCATACTGACAAGCTCAATGACTTAAAACATGGCACCGTTTTTTTCTGCCCAGCTAGAACTACCCCCATCAAGGTGCTATTACTTTGAAATAGAAGAATCTCGGAACAACAACAGATCAACCACAAAGTGGTAGACCACACAAACTCACAGAGCTGGGCACAGAGCAGCATAAGAGCTGTGTGTCAGGAGCTTTATGAAAAGGGTTTCCATGGCTGAGCAGCTGCACACAAGCCTAAGATCTTTATGTACAATGCCACGTGTTGGCTGGAGTGGTGTAAAACATACCACCACAGGACACTGGAGCAGTGGAAACTTGTTCTCTGGAGTGATGTATCACACTTCACTAGCAGGCAGTCCAATGGACAAATTTGGGCTTTTTATATAGTGGGAGAACATTTTTATCAGAGCGCATGATGCCAATAATGAAGATTGGTGGAGGAAGGATAATAATCTGGGGCTATTTGCATTTAACAAGTGAAGGGTAATCTTGATGCTATATCCTGAAATGGCATTTTAGGCATTTGTATACTCCGAACTTTGCAGCAACAGTTTCGAGAAGGCCCATTTCTGTACCAGCATGTCTACATCCCTTGTGGAAAAAGTGTACTGAACTAAGGTTTTCTTGTAACCATGCTATTATTATAAACAGTATATCTTAACTTTTGTATACATTTTATTACAACAGTTTATTTTTACAAACCTCACTGGGGATCCATGGGTCTGAAGAATGACCATCTGCACCAGTGTGGGTACATTTACCTAGTTTCTACATTTCTATTTTCCTGGTCACTAAAACAACAAGGACAAATCTGACATAACTCACAAGTGATACTTTGGATCTGTATTCATTGTAACTTTGCAGAGCAGGCTGTATTCACTCAGCTGCAAATAGGCCATTTGATATTAAGGTCACTACACAGTCTGTGACTCTACATAACAGTATCAAAAAAAACCTACAGCATGTACGGTTTGGTGAAACACAGCTTTTTGTGCCTCAATGTACACTCAACATTAAACAAAACCAAATGATTAAATTGATTGTCTATTCATGAAAACTGTTTTATTATTTTAGTTAAGCAATAACAGTTACAAGATTAAATATAAAAAAAGTACAATTAGCAATATATATTTTAAGTGCACTAATAAAATTAATTACAGTAGGTCTAGAAGAACATAAAGAAATTTTATAATACATAAGTGTACTCCACTATTAGAGCTT
Organism: Tachysurus vachellii; assembly: GCF_030014155.1. Classification (NCBI taxonomy): domain Eukaryota; kingdom Metazoa; phylum Chordata; class Actinopteri; order Siluriformes; family Bagridae; genus Tachysurus; species Tachysurus vachellii. The sequence goes on along the minus strand of NC_083464.1, from coordinate 22,127,277 downwards.
AAGATGCAGTGAAAAAGGGACTTCTAAAACCGGCTGTCCCAGGAACAGACGAAACTTAGTCAGACTTCATCGTAAGGGGCAGGAGTTTGATATAGAGGAATTGTCCAGATTCTCTCTATTTCAAATGTAACATTGAAATGCACATAAACATAACAAGGAATCAGATTCATTTCATTTACAACATGACATTAAAAATAGAATAACTTGAATAACTTGTGTAGACCTGGATAACTTCATATGTTGAACAGTACAAAAGAATACATTCCAAGTCTAACAGCATGTCATATTCTGACATTTTCAACAAAAGCATATATTGCTTACTGTTATACAAAGACAGAAAAAGGATATAATGCACAACATTCTTAAACAAACCTCAAACAGCAACTTAATGTTCACTGTGCTGTGTGGAAGGCAGAGGCCCTCAAGATCTCCATGCAATTTACTGTAATGAGAGCTCCAGTAATCTGCCTCCAGTTTTTAGTAACAGGGCTCTTCATCTTGTCCAGGGCCAGATGGAGATCCTGAATCATGTCTCTATAGCCCTGACCATACTGCATACTCCATGAGTATAGGAAGTCATAAGCAGGCTTCCACATGGACTAAAAAAATAAAGCAATTCACCTTAAAATAGAATGTTAAATGCCTCCTTATATACAGCTAACTTATACATTTCAACATTTAATACAGTGACAACAAAGGTGTAATGTTTTAATATACTTTCCCTTGTATAAATATTTACCTCTTTTGAACTTTCCCACATTTTGTAGTTTTACTGGAATTAAAATGGACTTAATTCTGATTATTCTAGCATTTGGTTTAGACATTACCATTTAAAGGTGTAAAATATCGTTTGAACAGCTTCTCTCATCTGAAATTGCATATCTCTACATTTTGCAATTCATTGTTAATAAACAAAACCCTGTTGGATATTTTTCAGTGACAGGTGCATTTATAATGAGACACTTTCATTTAACCTGGACTGAATTAAACTACTCATGGAGTTAAAACCTTCTGAGGGGTTATCACCAAAACTAATCTAGGGGTTTCACGACAATGGTGGCGTTTACTTTCTGCAATCACATTTTTCTGCTTGTTAACAGTTTTATGAACTGTATTGTTTTGTCCTCTTCCTTATATTTGGATTATTGTGTGGAATTGCATAGAATGTAATCCCAATTAAGACCCTTTCAAGTCCATATTGAAACTATGAGATGTGGAACAGTTCAAGGGGATGAAATCTTTCTGTTAGTAACTTACAGAATTAAAGTCCTACAATAGAATTCACAGCAGGAAAGCTTTATACTGTAGGTGCTTACCTGGGCACTGACTTCTCCATTTTTCCCTCTGTGTGGTGCCTCATAACCTGCAATCTGAGAACTGGAAAGTTTTCCTATCTTCTCTGCCAGTTCCCTCCATCGTACACCAAGCTCAACAGCTGTGGACAGTATAACTGTGTTCTGAATTAAATAGGCTACAAGGCCCTGAGCATCCATTTTGAAGAGCCCCTGTGAAGAAAGAAAACAACATTATGTCATGTGTTAAGAACATCTAATTCATTTCAGGACACTTAATACCAAAAAAATTCCAAACCAATACCAAGTGGTATTCTTATAACTAAAATTACTTACAATTATGAGTTCATGCTGAAATTTTCTTTTAGTTTTTTCTGTGTGACATTCTTCCTTTAGCTTCTCGAGGACACATGCTATCTTTTCTGCTTCTGTCTCAGCTTGCTTCCGAGAGAAATTATCTATTGTAAGGTTTGAGTAACCCAAAGCTGCAGCAAAAGTCCTCCAAGAGGTTATGTGCTCGGTTACTAAATTCTGAATGGCAGAGTACATGTACGTGAGCTTTTTAAATGGCAAAGTCATGTTGTCCAGCAGGATTTGTGTTGTGAGTCTAACTGCAGAGAAGTCAATTACTTGGTCCTTTGTTATGACCTTCACATTCTTGCAGTGCACCAAACCAACACTTCCCCTCAGAAAACCAATATACCACTCTTTTACTTTTGATTGTCCAACAGACTTAACTGTTTCTCTGGAAAGCAGAGCAATTGTGTCGCCCTTGAAGTATTCCAGAAGATATTCCACTCTCGGCTGTCTAAGAAGAGATTTCAATGCGATGCCATACCAATGAATGTTCACAGGCAAATCTTGAAACTTTGAGGACTCTGGAACAGATTCTTCTGGGATAGCTTGAGAATGGGTCATTTCCCTGTGACGATCCACATGTCTGAGACCATGTTTTTCTGTCCTCAGTGGAGCAGCCTCAGGAGAAGTAATGTAAAAGTCTGCTAAAGAGAGGTAATTTGAGTCCTTCACCTGAATGGCTAGTTTGAACTGACCCATATCTCCATTGCCGGTCTTGGATAGTTCCAATGGCAAGTGGATCACTCTGCCAGTTTTGAGCTCCTCTATTTTGACCTTTTTGACTTTATCCTCATTTTTTACATTAAAACTTGAGTCTAGCACACTGGTTGTAATATGCAAATCATTTAGACAGCGTGGATTGAACTCATGCTTTCCCCAGAGTTGTAACACAACTGGGGGCAGGTTTCTGTTACCTTTCCGGATATCAGAAAAAGGAAGCCTGGGTGGAACATTATTATAGTAAGAGATGACTTGCACAACTTTGAAAGATGGATGAATATGCTTGGGACCATAAACCGCGACTGTAAAATGTCGGTCTAAATAGTCCCATACTGAGGTTGCTGGTGGCTGAATTGCTGTGGCCTCTGCAACAGCAATGATGTACATGTGAGGCTTTAGCTCCTGGAGCTTAATTTGTAAAATGTCCTTATATATGTAACAGTCCTTGACCTTCTCATATGGTCCCTCTTTCCTATGGGCCACCAGACCTACAAAGGTTGTCATGACTTGGCTCAAAGCGTCATTTTTCACTTGAGCTGCCATTTTAATGTCAAGTGAGATGCCTCCAATAGTATTGGGATTGTTGAGAATGATTTCCAAAAAAGGACTCACGGATGTTACATAATTATTATTGATTCCACATGGAGGATCAAGGCTAGCTTTGAGACCAATTTCCTGTATCTCTCCTGGAGCAACATGTCCTTGAGGAATGTGGGCACTGATATTAGAGTCAGGCAACTGCAATGAACCTCCATTGTGATCGATCTTACAGACAATTTGTGAGTCTGTGGCTTGAGTTTGTGCCCAACCGGGACTTTGTTTTATCAGACTGATGTTCAAACAGGATCTGGTTAATTGCCTGTGACTCAGCCAGGCCATTTTGTAAGCTTCCATGTCATTTTTCAGCCAATCAAAATCAGGTTTCATGAATGGCCCTTGAGAGTTAAAACTCTTCTCCTTCTTGGATTCTTTTTTTGCAAGACTTTCAAGAATGTCTGAGGCACTTCTCCACCGTCCAGATCGATTAAGGCTGTTCCTCTCAGGCTCCACAAAATGACCAAAGTTGTTTTCATCTGAGGAACTGCTTTCACAATCTTCAGTATTTTTACCAAACAAAGCTGATATATCCTCCTTCACTATGGACAGACTTGAGTCAGTGTTGGTCCTGCACATAATGTCATCCAAGAAAGGATTTGACTGGGAGAGTTTGTTCCAGAAGGGATTTGTTGTTTGTCCTTGGGGTTGGCCTTCTGGCCATTCCAAATGTTTTGACATGTAACTCCCTGGATGAAAGAAAAATTAGGGGTATATTTTTAGGGTATATGACATTAAAACTTTTAGGTAAAACACTTACATTTTATTCCATAGATCTTGCACACAATGACTTCACCAAGGTGCTACCCGACTACAGCACTGGTATTTTTATGCCGTTATGTGAGCAGTATCACCACAAAAAAGGATGTGAGGTTACTGAAAGTTTTGCCTTTTGAAAAGTGATTAACCAAACAAGTAGAAAGCCTTTAACAACTTCTTGGTAAAGAGTCTTTCATTAAAACCATAAAATGTAGTGATATGCGTTGTTAACCTCAATGGATAAGACAAGGCGTAGAAAACTAAATATTTCAATTCTATATGTGTAACTACACCTCAGTGGCACAAAACACAAATTCCAAAAGAATATAACATATGTTCAAGACAATACATAAAAAAATACTTAAAAAATTAAATCAATACTATTTATAATTGAGTTGTCATTTAACCGTACAAGCTTGTGTATACAACAGGAAATAGTAAAATACTAGCAACATGCATGTTCACATTGCATTTCATGCTCTACAAATGAACTGTTCATGATTACCATGTAAGCTATTGTTGTTGATAGTTAAACTGTCATCTAGGTCAATCAGAGTCCCTTCTGAGCGACTTCGAAGCAGACTCCCAGTTTGTCGTATTGACTTTGCTCTTACAACGGCCATCTTTTACACCTGAGTAGAGAGATAAAAACATTAGGTTCAAGGTAAATATACATTTCATTGTAGGCATTATGATTATAATGCATAAAATTAGAAGGGAGAAATCTTATTACTGACATTCTAATTTATTACACATATATCACATAACATAAAAAAGTACAATGTTTAAAATGAGTATAGTAAGAAAAACATTATTTTATACTTAAGTAAAATCATATTCATTGTCCAAGTACAAATAATCACATTTCATACACACGATAAAATATAAAATTCTGCCTAACCCCAGTGTGACCCTTATGAGGCATTATAGTATCGTAATAGCAATGCAAACACAAAGCCAGCTATTAGTGCAAAGAGCATTTGCTTGTTTTATGAAATCGTCACTGTGGTCTTTAGTTTGTCACAACAAGTCACTCATTAATTATATGGCTTACTATGCCGCTGCAGAAAAACTGGTTATACTTGTTGTCTGAATCGCAAACACACCGCTTCCTCTCCGGGTCACTGCTGGAGGACAGAAAGCATCTATTCAACTAGCCACAGTTACTTTTACACACACCCCCACACGCGCACACACAGATACACACAGAGACAGACACACAGGTGCAGACACACAGACACCCACTCCCGAACACAGAGAGACACAGAAACACACAGGCGCAGACACACACAGACACCCACTCCCGCACACACAGTGACAGACACACAGGCACAGACACACACAGACACCCACTCCCGCACACACAGAGACAGACACACAGGCGCAGACACACAGACACCCACTCCCACACACAGACACACACAGAGACAGACACACAGGCGCAGACACACAGACACCCACTCCCACACACAGACACACACAGAGAGACACACACAGGGAGACACAGACACCCACTCACGCAGACACACAGACACCCACTCCCGCACACACAGACACACAAAGGGAGACATAGAAACACACAGGCGCAGACACACAGACACCCATTCCCGCACACACACAGAGGCAGACACACAGGCGCAGACACACAGACACCCACTCCCACACACAGACACACACAGAGAGACACACACAGGGAGACACAGACACCCACTCCCGCATACACACAGACACACACTCCCGCACACCCAGAGACACAAACAGAGGCAGACACAGAGACACACAGGCGCAGACACACACCCACCCACTCCCGCAAGCACACACACACACGCGCACGCACATGCACAGAAACACAGAGGCGCAGACACACACAAACACCCACCCACACCCGCACACGCAGACACAGACACACACAGACAGACACCCACCCACACCCGCACACACAGGCGCAGACACAGACACACACAGACAGACAGACACCCAATACCCGCACACACAGACACACACGCGCAGACACAGACAGACACATACACACACCCACCCACCCACCCACACCCGCACACACAGACACACACGCGCAGACACAGACAGACACACACACACACACAAAACCACCCACCCACCCATACCCGCACACACAGACACACACTCGCAGACACAGACACACACACACCCACCCACCCATACCCGCACACACAGACACACACGAGCGCACAGACACAAACCATGGCATTATCCGAATGACTTCCTTACATGCCTTAAGAACACTACTTTGGGTATACTGTATATATATATATATAATAATTCTATAACACTAAGGGATTTCGCGCGTCCTATAAAGCGATATGGTTCGGACTCCACTCATTAAAATAGTAAACAAACTCCAGTCATCTGAACTCCAGTCATGAGAATAAATAATAGACGCGAATGTCGCTCCCTCACATATAAATGTGTTGAAGGTTTCAGCGCCTAAGCCACAAAATCTGGGTCGTTTGGATTGTTTTGTGACTTTTAGCACACTATAGGATTCAGTAAAAAAGCAAACAATCATTACTGAGTTCATTAAACATAACTTACCTAAAACGGAAGTTTCCGCTGCCACGTTCACTAGACACCTTTTAAATAAAAAAGATTGGGAGCGTCACCAGCCATCCACCTTGGTTAGCGTCCACAGCTTCGTTTGCGTAGTAAATAAGTGCATTGTGGGAAAAGTAGTCCATAGAAACCAACCAGCATCGCGTGGTTACTGAGAGCAGGAGCTGGTTAAAACTCTTCTACCCAGAAGCCTCTGCTTTATGTACCGATAAAGAGTTGCAACACCTGAAACCAAAGGTAGTTTCGGTATCCGTGGGAAAAAGGTCTTTTATATTCACCTGAGGGTTTGAGGTCTAAAACACTAGCTTGTATATATACATATATATATATATATATATATATATATATATATATATATATATATATATGTATATATATATACATACCTATATATACGTATATATATATGTATATATATATACGTATATATATATATTTCTGTAGAAATCGATTGGAGAGACCGGATCTTTTGTAGATTGCGTATTTTGGAAAAAGAAAAAGTTTAATGCGTTTGGTGCTCGAGAAATAGACCTATAAAACAAAGGAACTTATTCAAATAGTTAATTAAGCCAGTCTTTGATTTTTTTACCCGTTCCTCCAAAATGATATTCCTTTAATAGGTGTTTCACTGATGATCAGGATAATGATGAAGAAGAAGGCTGGAAAAACATTCAACGAGTCCTTGTGTTGGGGATCTGTGGATGGGGACACTGTAATCATGAAAGAAATGTTACATCATAGGATAAATCTGATCAGTTAGAATAACTTGGAATTGGTTTGCAGTGACCCTTTCCTATAAGAGGACAATAGACAGAAACCATGCAGGAAATTGGCTCAGACAGAACTTTTCCCATCTTTATTGGTAGTCTCAGATAAATAAATGAAAAAAAGTTTTACTGTAAAAAAAGTTTTTTTTTTTTTAAGTTTTACTACATCTTTGAGAATCTGCCACAATTCCTTTGGAGAATTTGCCACATTCATTTTCTAATTCTTTTGTTTTGTATAAAAAGTGGTCTGTTTGGTTATTTTTTTATTTCTTTGTTTTTCATTTATTTATTGATTGATTGATTGATTGATTGATTGATTGAAGTAATGTTTGGAAACAAAACATTAACTAGATTTGTAAAGTTCGTCGAGACAAACTTTGATGTTGGCTTTGACGGTGCAAGTATTAGAGGAGAGTGGACATAAGGGTCAGTGTTACTTTTGGAGGCAAGTGGACAGAAAGATTGTGAAAGCTACTGGACCGCTAGGGTGCCAATACTTTTGGAGGCAAGCGGACATGAGCATGTGACTTGATCCGAATACCCATGAGGCATCACGTCACGTGATGTCACCTGTATACCCGGTGGGGTGCCAATACTTTTGGCAAAAAGTGGCTACTGAGGGTTTGGACATTTCATGTCAATACTGCAGTCATTATGGGATTCTACTTATTATTATACTGCATAGAACACAGGAGAGAAGCCGTGCCTGAGCTCTGCGCACGCTGCGTGTGTGAAAGCTTAGAGGAATTTTAGGAATTCCCCATTCAAGTCTATGGGACGTTCCATCGTCGACTACGGGAAAACCGAAAGTTCCGTCGGAACGCCGAGACAAAAACTTTGTCCGGAGTAACGTCCAACATAATATAATAATAATAATAATAATAACAACAATAATAATAATAATAATAATAATAATAATAATAATAATAATAATAACTAGATTTGTAAAGTTCGTCGAGACAAACTTATTTTGGGGCGGGGCTACACGTGACGTCACGTGACGTCACCAAAATACACGTGAGGCAGCTCCCCTCATTGTGCTGAGTGTTTTGATATGTCACATGTCCATGTTGTGCTAATTTTTTATTTTCACGTGACGACACGTGACGACACGTGACGTGACCATAACACACGTGAGGCACTTCCCCTCATTGGGCTGAGTGTTTTGATATATGACATGTCCATGTTGTGCAAATTTTTGATTTCGCTTATTTTGGGGGCGGGGCTACACGTGACGTCACGTGACGTGACCAAAATACACGTGGGGCAGTTCCCCTCATTGTGCTGAGTGTTTTGATATGTCACATGTCCATGTTTTACAAATTTTTGATTTCGCTTATTTTGGGGGCGGGGCTATACACGTGACGTGACCAAAATACACGTGAGGCACTTCCCCTCATTGGGCTGAGTGTTTTGATATGTCACATGTCCATGTTGTGCAAATTTTTGATTTCGCTTATTTTGGGGGCGGGGCTATACACGTGACGTCACGTGACGTGACCATAATACACGTGAGGCACTTCCCCTCATTGGGCTGAGTGTTTTGATATATGACATGTCCATATTGTGCTCATTTTTGATTTCGCTTATTCTGGGGGCGGGGCTACACTTGACGTCACGTGACGTCACCAGTATACCCGGTGGGGTGCCAATACTTTTGGCAAAAAGTGGCTACTGAGGGTTTGGACATTTCATGTCAATACTGCAGTCATTATGGGATTCTACTTATTATTATACTGCATAGAACACAGGAGAGAAGCCGTGCCTGAGCTCTGCGCACGCTGCGTGTGTGAAAGCTTAGAGGAATTTTAGGAATTCCCCATTCAAGTCTATGGGACGTTCCATCGTCGACTACGGGAAAACCGAAAGTTCCGTCGGAACGCCGAGACAAAAACTTTGTCCGGAGTAACGTCCAACATAATATAATAATAATAATAATAATAACAACAACAATAATAATAATAATAATAATAATAATAACTAGATTTGTAAAGTTCGTCGAGACAAACTTATTTTGGGGCGGGGCTACACGTGACGTCACGTGACTGTCACCAAAATACACGTGAGGCAGCTCCCCTCATTGTGCTGAGTGTTTTGATATGTCACATGTCCATGTTGTGCTAATTTTTTATTTTCACGTGACGACACGTGACGACACGTGACGTGACGTGACCATAACACACGTGAGGCACTTCCCCTCATTGGGCAGTCGGAACGCCGAGTCCGGAACTTTGTCCGGAGTAACGTCTTAAAGAACCTGTCCGAGTTTGGTGTAAATCGCTCGAAAACTTGTCGAGTTATAAACCTCCAAAGTTTATAATGGAAGCGGATACGAAAAAAGGCCACTTTGAGCTTCCGTACCGGGAATGCCGGAATTCCGATCGCTTAGAAAAGTAATAGCAACAAACTTCAGACCAGGGTCTACGACATATCCGAATTTGGTGCATGTGGCTCGAAAGCCCTAGGACGAGTTACTCTTGATAAATTTGTGACTAAGAAGAATAATAATAATAACTAGATTTGTAAAGTTCGTCGAGACAAACTTTGATGTTGGCTTTGACGGTGCAAGTATTCGCAAAGGCCGGTGCTTTTTGGAGGCGAGTGGACATAAGGGTTAGTGTTACTTTTGGAGGCAAGTGGACAGAAAGATTGTGAAAGCTACTGGACCGCTAGGGTGCCAATACTTTTGGAGGCGAGCGGACATGAGCATGTGACATGATCCGAATACCCATGAGGCAGTTCCCCTCATTGTGCTGAGTGTTTTGATATGTCACATGTCCATGTTGTGCAAATTTTTTATTTTCACGTGATGACACGTGACGACACGTGACGTGACGTGACCATAACACACGTGAGGCACTTCCCCTCATTGGGCTGAGTGTTTTGATATGTCACATGTCCGTGTTGTGCAAATTTTTTATTTTCACGTGATGACACGTGACGACACGTGACGTGACGTGACCATAACACACGTGAGGCACTTCCCTTCATTGGGCTGAGTGTTTTGATATATGACATGTCCATGTTGTGCTAATTTTTGATTTCGCTTATTTTGGGGGCGGGGCTACACGTGACGTCACGTGACGTGACCAAAATACACGTGGGGCAGTTCCCCTCATTGTGCTGAGTGTTTTGATATGTCACATGTCCATGTTGTGCTAATTTTTGATTTCGCTTATTTTGGGGGCGGGGCTACACGTGACGTCACGTGACGTGACCAAAATACACGTGGGGCAGTTCCCCTCATTGTGCTGAGTGTTTTGATATGTCACATGTCCATGTTGTGCAAATTTTTGATTTCGCTTATTTTGGGGGCGGGGCTACACGTGACGTCACGTGACGTGACCAAAATACACGTGGGGCAGTTCCCCTCATTGTGTTGAGTGTTTTGATATGTCACATGTCCATGTTGTGCAAATTTTTTATTTTCACGTGATGACACGTGACGACACGTGACGTGACGTGACCATAACACACGTGAGGCACTTCCCCTCATTGGGCTGAGTGTTTTGATATGTCACATGTCCATGTTGTGCAAATTTTTGATTTCGCTTATTTTGGGGGCGGGGCTATACACGTGACGTCACGTGACGTGACCAAAATACACGTGGGGCAGTTCCCCTCATTGGGCTGAGTGTTTTGATATATGACATGTCCATATTGTGCTCATTTTTGATTTCGCTTATTCTGGGGGCGGGGCTACACGTGACGTCACCAGTATACCCGGTGGGGTGCCAATACTTTTGGCAAAAAGTGGCTACTGAGGGTTTGGACATTTCATGTCAATACTGCAGTCATTATGGGATTCTACTTATTATTATACTGCATAGAACACAGGAGAGAAGCCGTGCCTGAGCTCTGCGCACGCTGCGTGTGTGAAAGCTTAGAGGAATTTTAGGAATTCCCCATTCAAGTCTATGGGACGTTCCATCGTCGACTACGGGAAAACCGAAAGTTCCGTCGGAACGCCGAGTCCGAACTTTGTCCGGAGTAACGTCCTAAAGAACCTGTCCGAGTTTGGTGTAAATCGCTCGAAAACTTGCCGAGTTATAAACCTCCAAAATTTATAATGGAAGTGGATACGAAAAAAGGGCACTTTGAGCTTCCGTACCGGGAATGCCGGAATTCTGATCGCTTAGAAAAGTAGTAGCAACAAACTTCAGACCAGGGTCTACGACATATCCGAATTTGGTGCATGTAGCTCGAAAGCCCTAGGACGAGTTACTCTTGATAAATTTGTGGCTAAGAATAATAATAATAATAATAATAATAATAATAATAATAATAATAATAAGCTTATAAAGGAAATCAGAATGTTGGCTTCTACAAAGCCAACATAATAATAATAATAATAATAATAAGCTTATAAAGGAAAACAGAATGTTGGCTTCTACAAAGCCAACATAATAAAATGTTTTCATACTGACGCATTATACGTCATTGCAGACGCCACATATAGGATCACTGGGCACTTGAACAGACAAACTTTTAAACATACTCATTCATACAATTCTAAGACAGTGTTCCTATTAAAGTGTCTGGTTTGTGTTTTTAATCCACATTTCCAATTTACTTTCTGGAAGTACTACATGGTCCATGATCACAGGAAGGATTTAGGCAATATAAATTATAACAGATCTTTCCTAAAATTCCAGGATTTATTTTCACAACACCTGCAACAGTTCATACTTAATGAATGATTATCTCTTAAAGCATTTTTTTTTGCTTTGATTTATACTAAATGTATTCTGACTGTTGTCATCCAACTCCAGGCTCCCCGGCTTGCAAGTTTACCTTGTGGTTTGTGTTATTTGGGTTCTCCGGGTTCCTCTGACCACCCAAAACATTTCCTTGTTTTCCAGTTGTGCACCAGGGCTTCCAACTCCTTTTTCAGTTCTGGTTAAAACTAGTTTGCATTGTTGTAGGAAGGGAGAAGTTTACAGCATGGTAAGATAAAATCTTTCATTCTGGCCATTTTCAGCCCGTAAACAAACCCACAACTCCTGATACTCCAGATACTAAACTAACCTAAAGAAGGCCAAACTAACCTTTTATTGCTCCCTTAATCATTAAAATAGTTCCCTTTCGATACTCCACTCATACTGCGTATGGGGAAAAGCTCCTTTTTTCGTCAATATTATTTTTTCAATAACGCAGTGCAACTGCACTGCCATTGGTTTAATCTGTAAGCTTTTTTAAAACCAATGATGGCGCTGCGTAGCTGTGCGAGCCTGTGGCGATGCAGCGCGCCAAAGCCCGCTAAAAAGGGGCGGGGCGTATAGCTATATAAGCAGGCAAATCGCCAGAGGAAATCAGATCTTACTCCTTCAGCGACGATTTCACTTCGCTGAATTTCCTCTGAACGCCTTCGCTGGATTTTCGCGTTGAACAGGCACCGCAGCGGACCAGCTGAGACCGCCGACCGCTTGCAGCGCCGGCGCTCTTTAGACAGCCGCTTCTTGCGCCGTTCTCGGGCCGCCGGCTTCCTGCTTGCAGCCGCTTCTCAGCGATCTCCTGCCGCCATCCGGCGATCACAAAAAGAGCTTTCCAGCAGTTTTCACCGCTCTAAAAGAGCATTTCTGAAAACGTTGTTTTAACGGCGTCGGCCATGCCGCGTCACAACTGTGGCACATGCAGAGTCCCTCTGCACGACAATGACGGCCATGAGGAGTGCGTTTCCTGCCTGGGTAAATCCCACGCTGAAACTGCACTCACTGAGTCCTCATGCTGCTTCTGTGAGAGCATGAGTCTCGCCTCTCTGCGCTCGCGGATCGCTTTCTTTAATGAAAGTGACCCTGCCCCTCACGCCCCCCCCACTTGCCGTCGCAAGAGCCCATCGACGCCAAAGCTGGGATGGATGCCGAGCTTCTCCGCATCCTCTCCAGAGCTGTCGAAGATCTCCATCTGGAGTGGGCCCCCCCGAGGAGCCGACGCGCAGCAGGCTGGACGAGTGGTTCCTGCCGGGAAGCCGCCAGGCCCCCCGCCAGCGTTCTGCCCCGTTCTTCCCTGAGGTGCACGATGAGCTCACAAAGTCGTGGCGCGCCCCCTACTCGGCCCGCCTACGCACTTCCTCTGCAGCTCTCGGTGCAGTAGATGGCTCTCAGGAGAAGGGCTATGAGCAATTGCCGCCCCTGGACGAGGCCGTGGCTGCTCATCTCTGCCCCCCCGTGGCTGTGGGGTGGAAAAGCAAGAGAGCCCTTCCTTCAAAGCCCTGCAGGATGACATCTGCCATGGCTGGCAGAGCGTACACTTCTGCGGGCCAAGCCACTTCAGCACTACACACCATGGCCATTCTACAGGTGTTCCAGGCAAAGCTTCTCCATTCCCTGGATGAGTCGAGCCCTAGTGAACCTGCTTTTTGCAACCTCCGCAGCGCCACAGATCTGGCCCTGCGCGCCACAAAAACCACGGCCCAAGCCATTGGACGATCCATGGCCAACCTGGTTGTGCTGGAGCGCCACCTCTTGCTTAACCTCACTGAGATTAAGGAGAGCGACAAGGTGGCCTTGGTTTACAAGGTGACAAGGTGGAATGGTTTACGGAGCGCTTCACCGCAGCACAGAAGTCCTCCCAGGCTATGCGGCACTTCCTGCCCAAGCGCTCCACCTCTGCCCCGAGGACTGCGCCGACTCAGCGCCAGAGCAAACCTGTCCCTTCTGCCCCCCAGGTGGCGCCCCCTAAGGAGCAGCACCCAGCACCCAGCTCACCCCACTAAGCGCGCTAAACCGCCTGGACGTCAGGGCCCCCGGCAGAGGATTGTGCTGGACCCGACACCCTCTAAATCCTCCTGATCGTTGGGGAAGGAAGAGGAAAGAGCAAAGTCCCACCACGGCCGGACCACCCCAGAAGCTCTCTCGCCTGCCGGCTATGCGACCTGGGCCCACCAGTGTTGCGTCCACGCAAAGCACTGTTGTTATGGCAAACACAAAGATTTCACATTTTCTAAAAGAGAGCAATTTTCCTCTTCCACACTCGTCAGTGTTCAGGCCCCTAATCAGTGGCCTGCCATCCGACACTATCCAGCCCCTTGTCACGCGGGCCGAGGCCTGGCAGGCCATCCCCCGGAGTGTCCAAGTGGGTGTTGGGGATAATAAAATACGGCTACTCACTGCAGTTCGCCCGGAGACCCCCGCGTTTTCATGGGGTGATTCCCACTTTGGTAGAGCCGGACGACGCCCAGGTCCTCCGCACCGAAGTGCTGACGCTGTTGAGGAAGGGAGCCATAGAGATGGTTCCTCCCTCAGAAAGCGGGTCGGGGTTCTACAGCCGTTATTTCCTTGTCCCCAAGAAAGATGCCGGTCTCAGACCCATCTTAGACCTCAGACTCCTGAACCTCTCCCTCATGAAACGGAAGTTCAGGATGTTGACACTGAAGCAGATCCTCACGCAGATTTGCCCCGAGGACTGGTTTTTCTCGCTGGATCTGAAAGACGCTTACTTTCACATCCAGATAGCCCCACATCACAGACGATTCTTGAGATTCGCGTTCGAGGGTGTGGCTTACCAATATACAGTCCTTCCCTTTGGGCTGTCTCTAGCTCCACGCACTTTCACGAAGTGCATGAACGAGGCACTTTCCCCTCTGAGACAGATGGGAATCTGCATTCTGAACTATCTCGACGACTGGCTCATTCTAGCCCATTCGCGAACCGAACTAGACCACCACAGATCCGTGCTCCTGAGCCACTTAGAGTGCCTAGGACTCAGGGTCAATTTTGCCAAGAGCTCACTGCTCCCCAGCCAACGTATTATGTTCCTGGGAGTGTTTTTCGACTCAGTCTGCATGAGGGCGGTCATATCACCAGAGCGCGCTCTGGTACTTCAGCAGCTCGCGGCCTCTGTCAGGAACAAAGCCTGTTTCCCTCTGAAGTTCTTTCAGAGGATGCTAGGGCTGATGGCTTCCGCCTCCCCAGTTTTACAGCTTGGCCTCCTACGAATGCGGCCCCTGCAATACTGGCTGAAACTCACCTTACGCTTGGCGGCACGGCCACTTTCGCGTCAGAGTCAACCAGGCCTGTCTAGCAGCCCTGGAGCCTTGGATGAACCCTGTTTGGTTCAGCCGTGGAGTACCCCTACAGGTGGTTTCCAGAGGGACGGTGGTCTCAACAGATGCGTCCAACCTGGGTTGGGGCGCTCTGTGCGAGGGCAGACCAGCCTTCGGCTCGTGGTCGCACGAGGACAGCCATCTCCATATCAACTGCCTCGAGATGCTGGCGGTAGAACGAGCACTTCGATCTTTTCAGGCGATCCTAGAAGGGCGCCATGTCCTAGTCCAGTCGGACAGCATGACAGTGGTGTCCTACATAAAGTGGCCTTTCGTCCAGCCGCCTCTACATGCTGGCAAAGCGCCTCTTGGAATGGGCATTACCCAGGTTGCAATCGCTCAAGGCGACACACATACCTGGCAAGTCAAATCTGGGAGCAGACATGCTTTCGCGGAGCAACGTCCAGTCGGACGAGTGGATGCTCCATCCCCAGACGGTTCTCAAAATCTGGGAGATTTTCGGGAAGGCAGAGGTCGACCTCTTCACCTCAGAAAGCAACTCTCATTGCCCAACTTATTTTTCAAAGGACACAAATGCGCTGGCCCACGACTGGCCCAGCCTCCTTCTTTATGCTTTTCCTCCGATCGCTCTGGTCCCTCAGGTCATCAGACGAGTCAGGAAAGACAGGCACAGAGTCCTCCTGGTGGCCCCACTCTGGAGGAGCCAAGTTTGGTCCTCGGAGCTATTCAGGCTTTCCATGAAAGCCCCATGGCCGATCCCCCTGAGGCGGGACCTCCTCTCTCAGGCGAACAGGACAATCTGGCACCCGCAGCCAGAACTCTGGGCTCTGCACGTATGGTCCCTCGATGGGAGCCTCTGAGCCTCCCCAAGGACGTGCTGCATACCATTGCTCAGGCGAGGGCCCCGTCTACGAGACGCCTCTACGCCCAGAAATGGTCAGTCTTCGTTGATTGGTGCTCCGCATGGAACGAAGACCCTGTTGAGTGTGACGTATCTCCGATACTGTCATTTCTCCAAGAGCGTCTGGACAAAGGTCTCACCCCTTCCACGCTCAAGGTGTATTCGCAGCATTTCATGCTCCTATTGCTGGCCAATCAGTGGGTCAAAACGGCCTCATTGTGCGTTTCCTGAGAGGTGCTAGGCGGTTGAAGCCCCCACGTCCTCTCACCGCTCCCACTTGGGACCTTCACACGGTCCTTGAAGCGCTCAAAGGACCTCCCTTTGAACCGCTGCGGTCAGCTGGCCTTCGGCCCCTAACGCTCAAAACCGCTCTGCTACTTGCTCTAGCATCGGTCAAGCGTGTTGGCGATTTGCAGGCCCTCTCGGTGAGCCCTGCATGCCTTGAGTTTGGGCCCAATGACTCAAAGGTCATTTTAAAACCCAGGCACGGCTACGTACCTAAAGTGCTCTCAACGCCATTTAGAGCGCAGGTAGTTTCTCTCTCGGCTCTGCCTCTGTTGTCAGGTGAGCAAGAGCTGAATTTACTCTGCCCAGTGAGGGCTTTGAGGGTATACACTGAGCGGTCACAGCCGATCAGGCAATCTGACCAGCTTTTTGTCTGCTTTGGTGGCCGCACCAATGGGTCTTCGGTCTCAAAGCAACGCCTCTCGCGTTGGATAGTCGACGCTATCGCTCTATGTTACTCTTCTATGGGTCTTGAGTGCCCCATAGGAGTAAGAGCCCACTCCACTAGAGGGATGGCCTCTTCATGGGCCTGGTCTGGTGGTGTCTCTATCAAGGACATCTGTGAGGCGGCCAGTTGGTCCTCGCCGTCCACTTTTGTCAGATTCTATAACCTGGACATCCTGACCTTGCACGCTCGGGTTCTTTCGGTTTGATACGACGGCCTCTTCAGACTCCATCATCATACCACCTCCGGGGAGCTTGCTCCCTCTTAGCAGTGTTGCGTCAAGGGTTCGACGGCTCCAGCCCTCTCACTTATCCTCTGGGCCCCAGGGTGTTCAAGATAAGTCTTATCGTTCCCTACCGTGGCACGGCGCGGTTGAATTCGTTCTCCATATGCAGTATGAGTGGAGTATCGAAAGGGAACGTACTCGGTTACGAACGTAACCTCGGTTCCCTGAGATACGGAACGAGTACTGCGTTATATGCTGTGCCACGAGGCTGCGGCTTCAGTGTTGTCGCTTCAGTCGTATGACCTGATTTCCTCTGGCGATTTGCCTGCTTATATAGCTATACACCCCGCCCCTTTTTAGCGGGCTTTGGCGCGCTGCATCGCCACAGGCTCGCGCAGCTACGCAGCGCCGTCATTGGTTTTAAAAAAGTTTACAGATTAAACCAATGGCAGTGCAGTTGCACTGCGTTATTGAAAAAGGCTCGTTCTCGTTCCGTATCTCAGGGAACCGAGGTTACGTTCATAACCGAGTACGTTTTCAGCTATGCAAGTGTTTTGTACTAATCATTTAGCCTTAAAAATGATTTACTTGGTTTAACAAACATAACATGAGTTTGAAACAGAAGACTGATGGTCCTCTGAATCATCTGAATTTTAAATAAACTGATAGGTTTTTCTTTGGGGAAAAAAAGGGAATTTCCAAGTGATCCTTGAACCTGTGAAACCTTTTAATTGTAGTATAGATTTTTATATGTAGTATATCAAGTATATGTGTATACATGATCCTTATACAGAAAAATTATGACTATGAGGACATCACTTTATTTATTTTTTATTTACTTCAGTGACTTTTATTTATTCCAGTGTTCACATTTTGGCCTGATTTCACTTTCATTACATTAATGTACATTGTCAGCCATTCTCCTGGCATTTGGAACAATATAATTGCCATTATTTTGTCATTACCTAGACATTGCACAGACTCTGCTCTACACCTTCTACACTTTAAAAGACGATTATAAAAGGCATTTTGTATCTTTTAGATGTCTTTACACAAGTACCTTGATATTCTCCTGCTTTCTTATTAGCAAAGTATACAGGTTGGGATCGGCAGTGTCAGAAGATGGATGAACAAACATGATAAACAAGGCTAGGCAAAAATACAGGAAACAGTAAACAAAAATACAGCCAAAAACAGGACTGTAAACTCATAATCTAGTGACTCTGTATAGTCAGGACAAAAGGTAAACTAAATATGTACTTAAACTAAATATAATAAAAAATAAATAAAATGAATATTAAATAAAAAAATCTGTATAATCTGTACTTGTTTATACTTGTTTATACCACAAGCAGTTGTTTATACCACAAGTGGGAAAACATGTCTCATGCCC
The DNA here is from genome assembly GCF_030014155.1 of Tachysurus vachellii. Classification (NCBI taxonomy): domain Eukaryota; kingdom Metazoa; phylum Chordata; class Actinopteri; order Siluriformes; family Bagridae; genus Tachysurus; species Tachysurus vachellii. Next base: position 22,108,941 of record NC_083464.1, on the reverse strand, counting down.
ATCATCCTCAGCACTGGAGCCCCCCAAGGTTGTGTACTGAGCCCCTGCTGTACTCACTGTACATGACTGTGTGACCACTACCAGATTTATGTAGTGGGCCTCATCTCAAACAACAACGAGGTGGCCTACCTACAGGAGGTTAAGAACTTGGAGACACGGTGCCAGACAAACAATGTCCTTCTCGATGCCAGCAAAATGAAGGAGCTAATAGTGGACTTCAGCCGAGACCAGGAGAGGAAATACCAACCGCTAACAATCTATGGGACCCTAGTGGAAAGAGTGAAGAGTTTCCGGTACCTTGGTGTTCACATCTCGCAGGATCTGTCATGGTCCTGTCACATCAGCACTCTGGTAAAGAAGGCTCAGCAGCATCTCTTCCACCTAAGGTGCTTAAGAGTCTTTAACCTGCCCTCTAGGGTGCTAAGAACTTTCTGCACTTGCACTTCCTGGCAGGAAGCATCACAGCCTGGTTGGGAACAGCACCAAGCAGGACAGACAAGCTCTCCAGAGAGTGGTGCGGTCAGAAGAACGTATCATCCACACTGAGCTCCCTGACCTGAAGTCAATCTGCAGCAAACAGTGTTTGACCAAAGCCAGGAAGATTGTGAAGGACCTCAGACGTCCCAACAATGGACTCCTTTCCCTGTGGCAGTTGGGAAAGCGTTTCCGTTCCCTGAAGGCAAACACAGAGAGAATGAGGAGGAGCTTCTTCCCACAGGCAATCTGAGCCCTCAACCAACAATACGCCTACAGTAGAACCATGTCTCTATAGGTTCATACTCACACATGACACTACCTCAGAAGGACCTTTTCACACACAATACATTGTAAACTGCACACATCACTTTGGAATTCTTTTCACACTGGTCTATGTGACAAATAAAATTTGAATTTCATACTTAATTTAATATCATGTCTTAGGCAGTTGTACATTAATTCAGTAAGAATACACATTTTTACAGCCACTTTTAAAGTGTGCTCAGGGAGGCCAAATCATTTACTTAATACGAATGCGACTTTTCATTTTGACAACTGATGACTTATTAAATGTTGACACTACAAACTCTTTTCACTTTACAGTAAATGAGATGTGACTGTAATTAGCTAGTAGTTCAAACTGGTTGTACTGGTTTGTGACGCATTATTTCCTGGTAAATTTTTATTCGATAACAAAGGCTACACCTTCCACACATAAGCGTGCTGTTTGCACAGAGGTTACACAGAGCCTGAAAATATTTCATCCTGTTCTGACACATCTGCACAAAGTGTTAACGCTACATGAGGGTAGTGATGAATGAGATGGTCAAAGTCACTAGGCGAAAGGCAGGTGACCTCTTATTTCCTCTAGGTAGATTTAGTTTTGACATTGTCTCACAGAAATGCAGGAGAGGTACAGTACCTTATTTATCTCTATTCATCAGTATGTAAATGAACATATTGAACATTATTTGTCCAATAACAAATGATATTTTGCAGTATATTATATAAGTACAGAAAAAAATAAATCATGCTAAAAACCTTTAGTTATTTAAAAGCTATTAGTTTTTCATTTTTAAGCCACAAAACTGCACACACCATTTCTTTTAAGTTTTACTCACTTTAGTCTTGGTTAAAATCGAACCTTACCTCTGTACATAGTAACTCAGATCTAACCCTGAAGCACGCTTATGATAAAGCAAAATTTGATAGTGAAAAAAGTGAAGTTCAGAGTTAAGAGAGGTTCAGCATTTTGATCTACAGTACACAGATCAGTGCATTGTTGAATGCAAACATGTCACTCGTTTTTTAACCTCTGCTACACCTGTATAAACGTTCAGCTTAGTTCATACCATACACCTTTGTCCTATTGCTGTCTGCCAAAATAGTGGTTAGTATCTGGGATCAGAATAACCCAGATACTGAATGCTCAACTGCTCACCAGAATATCCAATACATTAGATCATGATGTACTGGAACACTGTGAAAAGTGGAGATAATGGGACATTACAGCAACATTGTGTAATCTTTTTTTATGTAGTGTATGATAATAATTACTGAAACATAGCAGCAATTTTTTGTCATTTTTTGAAAATGCTGTTGGTGCTGTTTTATATTTAAAACACACACACACACACACACACACGCACACACACACACACACACACACACACACACACACACTAATTCTACAAAGCAATTTATAATGTTTAATTTCATATATATTATATTATAGTTATACTTAGGTGAACCTGTCAGTCAATTCATTACCTAATAGGAATACCAAGTATGATTCATGTCACTGTTTTCGCTGTACCATACAGGAGTAAAGATCATCAAAAAAAAATGGTTCAACTGGATTTTTTGACTCATGACATTTAGCACAGTTCTGGAGGTGTGTCCTCTGGGTGTTGACGTACTGTACTTTATAAAGCACTTCTTCAAGAAGTCACAAGAAACATTCATGATCTTTATGATGTCTAGTATATTTTTGTGATCACATCATCGGGTAAGTTTTAAAAGTCTATTTACCTTTCTCTTTTCCTTTGTAACAGTACAGTAATCCTACTACTGTACTACTAATACTACTAATAAAAACTATTAATAGTGGTATTAACCATATTTGCACCAGCCTTGGCTGCTAGATGTATATTTGATAATATGATGTATATTAGCTAATTATTAATCATACTTACTGCTCTTTGTAAAATGCTCAGGATTACAATTTGTTTATTATTAGCATGTTGGAAGTATGAAATTATGCTTTTTATTAATTTCATGTTGATGAACCATTAGGTCCTCTTATCACTGTTACCAACTGTTATAAACACCATACTCTCTCTGTTTTATTTCTTTTGGCTTTAATAAGACTAAAAATGGATGTTCTCATTTTATTAAAATATACATTTTGTCTTATATAAAGCTTGCATGAGCTGTCAAAATTATTCAAAAATGTATTCAAAAACCTTGCAGCTAGCAGCACTGACTACCACCTGAGGCAAACAAAATCACGTGCAAAACTGCCTGCTGATAACTGACCAGGCCAATGAACAGGATATACAACAGTACTGTATAATCAATCAATAATCTTCCCAATTTCTTCTGTGCAACATATACTTCACTGCACAATTTAGTGAAACTAATATTTAAATAACACACAAAATACACAAATATTATATATATTCTTGTATTTAGAGCATGACAGTTTAAGAAACAGGTTTCAAGTTGCGAAATTCAATGTAGCACATTTTTGAAGAATTGAAACTGAAAAAAAAAAAAACGTGTTACACTGAAAATCAGGAGTTACCTGACTTTTGTCATCAAACCAGCTACTGCAGCATTCTAATTAATTCTTATTCTTTATTTAAATGATTATTTTCCAAAATAAACCTTGTTCGTTAACACAAGAAAAGAAATCACAGCACTAAAGTACTCTGCAGAAATGTTTGCCTTTATCTCATCTGAACGTGTACAATAAAAATATTAGCTGATTTTTATTCCTGTATACAGTTGACGTAATATGTCAGAGTTCTTGTTACATAAGCATGAGTATGTTTTCCATGTGCTGCTACCTTTGCGTTAACTAGCGCGAACACATTGAACATCTTTTAATCTGTAAGGAGAATAAAACAGCTTAGTAACAGTGAAATTTATATAGTTATATAGTTTATTATAAAACAAATAGATACATACCATTGTGCAACTATGAGAGAGGAACAGAATGCAGAACCTCAACCAGACCGACAGGGTACGTTCATTCCACTCCCGGTTGTTATGCAAACTACATGAATAAATTTGATATAAATATATCTCGCTCCTGCAGATGTCTGTCCCATTAGATAACTAATTGGTTTTAAAAGAACACACCATTTTCCTTCACAGAGGAGATTCCTGTTGGCCATATCAACTTGGCTTTCACACAGGATGAGAAAACACAGGATGAGAACCCAGAGAGTCCTCCACAGGAAGAGTTCAAATCCAAATCAAAGACCAAGAAGTACATCAAGTTTATGTTTATATTTTAAAATTTCTTTATGGAACGTTTATTCTTCCTCTACAAAATGAATATTATAATTCATTTCTCAATATAATAAACAAGTATCCATTATCACTGTATTTTTAAAGGATTAAGAAAAAAAAGTCTGATAAGCCAAAGGAACCGGTAAAATCAGTTGGGCTTTTCCAGTTGGTAAGGGAATATTTGCCACAGATATACAGCTATCACTGAATTTTATAAAACACTGAAATGTTTGTGACTGCCTGGGTTCTTTTGTTATTACAGTTTCGTTATGCCACCTGTCCAGAGGTCTTCCTGATGCTGATTGCTCTTCTGTGTGCTGCTGTTCATGGTGCTTCACTGCCCATAATGTGTATTGTGTTTGGACAGATGACTGACAGCTTTGTACAAAGTGGACAAAAGTTCAATTTTACAGGTAGGTAAGGTGCACCTTTTACCTTCATTGAAATAGAGCTTCATCTATGAAGCATGGTCTGTCTTTAACTGTCTGGAAGCACTTACCAATAGGCAGTTATTCCTTATATCTATTGTTCCTACAGTGGCAGTTAAAGATGTGTGACAAAATAAAAAAAAATGTATACAGTATATTTTAGATTATATTGTATATTACAAAGCTTTGCACAGTCAAGAGCTTATGTATACAGATTGGTGACAAATTAAAGATAAACTTTGTAATTCTGTCAATGGTGTGGGACATTTTGATGCATGGATTCTCTCAGAGAGAAACATTACTGCAAATCAATACAATCTTTTTGTCAAGCCCCCGGTTATGGAAGGAAGGAGACAGACCCGTTCGCAGGATAGCTTCAAAAGAGAGGGGTTTAATACATAAGGAAAACAGACATATCCACACGACACGGGGAACTAACGTAAACTAATGAATCCGGCTCACATATATACACACACACACACAAACACACACAAGTCAATCACACGATGGGAAACAGGTGTGGGGACAGGGATGAGCAGACGAAGGCGGGGCAGACACGTGACAATAACAAAAACATTAGCACGTGTCCAAAAGTCCGCGCTGATCCCTGACACTTGTTCATTTTTATCCTATGATAAAACATTTCTCTCCTAAATGAGAAGGATGCCATGATCCACAGCCATGAAGGCCCACTGAATATTTTGATCAGTGAACAAATGATATAAATCATATGTTATGGCTTTCACAGTCACTTGATCTCAACTAAATTGAGCACCTGAGAGAGATTTTGTAGCAGTGTTATACAGCGCTCTCCCTCACCTTCATAAAAACACCAGCTGAGATAATATCTCAAAAGCATGCTGTTCATTCTCCAGTACAGTTCCCAGGACTTGTATTTATGCCAAGCAGTGATGCTCCTCTCGTGGCTTATGTTGACCCAAAACATTACTAAACCAGTTTATGTTGTTTTTTTTATTTGATTTGTCAACTATTTCTATGTCATTGTCATGAAAATTCAGTGTAATCAAAAACTGTCAGATTTCATATTCATCAACCATGTCAATGCATATTATAACATTAACAATCATGGAAGTTGCTTACAATTTGCATGAATCTTTACAGGAAACCTCACCTTTAACTCTACACTGAATCCTTCAGAATGTGTTCGTATACCAGGAGTAGACATTGAAGCATCAATGACAAAGTGAATAGAATTCATTTACCTTCTATTTTATTAGATTTGACTGTCACTCATTTCTTAATCATGATATCATCAGCAAAAAATCTCTTTTGCTGATACTCTGGAAGTGAACATCTTTTTCTTATTAAATCACACACAGATATGCTTATTACTTTGTTGGTATTGGGGCTGCAGTCTTGCTCGTTGGAATGTTCCAAGTCATGCTATTCGTACTGACGGCCACTAGACAGACCAAGCGGATCAGAGAGAGGTACTTCCATGCGATCCTCCATCAACCGATGACATGGTTCGACATGCATCCCATTGGAGAACTTAACACTCGACTCACAGAGTAGGTTATGATCAGGCCCACTGTCCAGAAACAACGTTGTTTCACACTCTACTGAACATTTCAAAACATTTAGGATTATTGTTTGTTAAAGCTTAGAGTAATGGAACTGCTCTCTCAACAATATGACTTTTCTTTCTGACCACAACAGTGACATAAACACAGTCAATGATGGCCTGGGAGACAAGATCTCTATATTTGTGCAGTTCTTCTGCAGATTTATTACAGGATTGGTTGTTGGATTTGTTTACGGCTGGAAGTTGACCTTGGTCATTTTGGCAGTGAGCCCACTGCTGGCAGGTTCAGCTGGTGCATGGTCTACGGTGTATACAGTTTGCTACTAGAAAATATTAAGATATATATTAAGATATAAAATATTATAAGGTGTGTCGATTTCACTGACCTAATGACAGTATATAATTATATATTATAATCATGATTTTTTTCACACTAAGATTCTTGCAACTCTTACGACTAAAGAGCTGACAGCCTATGCTAAAGCAGGAGCTGTGGCTGAGGAGATACTTGTGGCCATTAGGACAGTCATTGCATTCAATGGCCAAAACAAGGCTTTGCAAAAGTAAGAACCTATTGCATATGCTCCTGTGTTCAAAGGCTCAGTGTGTTTATAAGCTGAAAAAAACACTCTTTCCAAAATGACATTTAATGATCATTTTCTTTATTCTAGGTACAAAACTAACTTGGCAGATGCAAAGAGCTTTGGAGTGAAGAAAGCTATTACCACAAATGTTTCACTAGGACTAACACAGTTCTTCATATTAGGAACGTATGCTCTGGCGTTTTGGTATGGCACAAAGCTTTCTGTGGATGAACCAGAAAATTACTCCATTGGAAAAGTCCTCACTGTGAGTTTGGAATGTGTTACAACATGTACCAGCCATTTCTGTTTTACAGTGTTCTACTATAAATTCATATTAAGATGGATGGTCTAAGATGGTGTTTTCTTTCTCTAGGTCTTTTTCTCAGTGATGATTGGAGCATTCTCTCTGGGTCAGGGAGCTCCCAACTTGGAGAGTGTTGCTAAAGCCTGTGGTGCTGCATATATGATCTACAACACCATCGATATGGTACCTACTTGCTCTTTTTTTATTTAAACCTTTTAATAATCATTTACATTATATGATAAGCTTTGTAAGAAAAGAAACTATTTACATTTTTTTCATCAAATAAGAGACTTACTTAGCTCTTCTTTTCTATCATAGCCTCGTCCCATTGACAGCAGTTCAAAAGAAGGATACAAACCAGACAGTGTTCAAGGTGACATTGAATTTAAAAACATTCACTTCAGTTACCCTTCCAGAAAGGATGTTAAGGTAAATAATATGACCTTGAATAGCTTTCTTATTAAAAAGAGGAGTGCTATTATTCTGCTTTACACGTATTGTGTCCTGTCATAGATCCTGCAGGGAATAAATCTAAAAGTACCCCGTGGAAAGACAATTGCTCTGGTGGGGTCCAGCGGTTGTGGGAAAAGCACCACCATTCAACTGCTGCAACGGTTTTATGATCCAGATCAAGGAGAGGTAAGTATCCTGAAATCAGAGGTCTTGTGAATCTTGGAGATTAAGCATTCAGACTTCTTTGTTTGGTTATTTGCTCTGATTAGTGCATCCATTTTTACAGGTCACCCTGGATGGTCGAGATCTCCGCACTCTAAATGTGCGCTGGCTGAGAGAAAACATTGGCATTGTGAGCCAAGAGCCTGTACTCTTTGGAACCACTATTGCAGAGAACATTCGTTATGGTCGGGAGGATGCCACTGAAGAGGACATTGAACGGGCAGTGAGAGAGGCCAATGCTTATGAATTCATCTCCAAACTACCAGAGGTAAGAGATTCTTTCTCTATGACCCCAATTACATTGTACAGTGTTATAAGGCAGTTACATGATATTAGTACCAAATAAATACTGCTTTAGGGGCCTCAGGCTTCTATCTATCTAGATAGAATTTTATAATACTTAAAATAAATAGTTTAATTTAAAGACTACATCAATGTTTTGACTTGCTTTTCTGAGGCAGAAGCTGAACACCATGGTGGGAGAGCGTGGGGCACAACTCAGTGGTGGGCAGAAGCAAAGGATTGCCATTGCACGTGCTTTAGTTAAAGACCCCAAAATTCTTTTGCTGGATGAAGCAACATCAGCCCTGGACACACAGAGTGAAGCTATTGTCCAGGCTGCTTTAGATAAAGTAAGACTCCCAAAACTCCACATACCATTTTGAGAGATTTTAATGCATATAAATAATTCAGGTTAAGTCATGACAATTCTTGATTTTTGCTTCTCAGGCAAGAGCAGGGCGAACCACCATAGTGATTGCTCACCGGTTGTCCACAATCCGTACTGCTGATCTAATTGCTGGCTTCAATGATGGTCAAGTGGTGGAGCTCGGCACTCACAGGGAGCTTATGAAAAAGAAAGGAGTCTATTACTCTCTTGTCACACAGCAGGTACTCACGCAGCTTCCCCTCTGATTAGAGACACAGTCACTGTGTAAAAGGAACTGTGTTCTTTAATGCTGTCTTTTCTATTTACCTATTTTATATAGTCACAAAAAAGTCCAGAAGATGATGATGATGATGATGATGGTGATGATTTTGACGATTTTGATTTTGATGATGATGATGATAATGATGGAACGGGAGAAACGTACAAAAATCCTGACAACCTTCTGGAAGTCACGATAGAAAACGGTGGACTTGAGAGAAATTCAATAAGACGTAGCACAACGAGATCATCAAAAAGGAATTCAAAGAAAAAAAAGAAGTCAAAAAAGTCTAAATCTAAGAAAGAGAAGAAGGTACAATCTGTAGCACAATAGCTGTGGTTACAAAGATGGTTAAAGCACAGTTTGTTTGTCATGTGCTGGTTTAATTTTCAATATTGTCATACACACAGTCATCAAAATGAAACGATTGAATAATGGCCTGCATAATAACTTTAATAATACAGTATTATAATAATACAATTTAGTCATACTATTAAATAAAATTCATCTCTTTATCAGGAGAAAGAAAAGGTTGCAGATGTCCCTTTCACCAAAATTCTGGCTCTGAACAAACCTGAGTGGCCCTACCTGACAGTGGGTATACTGGCCAGCATTGTGGGAGGAGCTGTCTACCCTTGTGTGGCTATCCTCTTTGCCAAAATCATTGGTGTGAGTAGCTGCTTTTCTTTGTGTTTGCTACAGTACTTGTCAACAGATTTGTTGTTTGTATGCATATGACTCATGCATAGTGAGTAGACTGGTGCAAGGGCACATTATTTTCCATTTTAAAATGTAGCTTCAATCGCATTTTAATGGATTTTTTAATGTGTAGGTATTTGCTGAGTCTGACCCTGAAGTGAAGCGACAGAAGACTCTGATGTTCTCCCTTCTGTTTCTCCTGCTTGGAGCTGTGTCGTTTATCACCTATTTCTTACAGGTGCACTTGAATAAATACCTTATAAATAATGTATTAATAAATAATACATTATTTCAAACTTAACACATTATCTTGTTATTACTTACTGTTCAGATTTTTTAAACCTTTCCTATTTGAAATACTGAAGTCACTATTTCCAGGGCTACATGTTTGGCAAGTCTGGGGAAATTTTAACTATGAGACTGAGGAGTCAGGCATTTAAAGCCATTTTGAGACAGGTATGCCAACACTTTTCTACACCGTATTATATATTACTAGAAGACAAAATGATAAAATCTTGTTATACTCAAAGGAGGCTACTTTGTAAAGTTTGTTTACATGTTTATAGGACGTTGGCTGGTTTGATAACCACGACAATGCAGTAGGAGTCCTAACCACTAAGCTAGCAACAGACGCATCAATGGTTAAAGGGGTAAGTGATTTGCCATCATAAGGACTCATCATTAAGTCTTTATAACCTTTAAAGTTCCTGGCCTACTACTCAGTTATAATAAAAATGTTAAAAATGTGTTTTTCAGTATCTACTATGAGTTAAAAGGTAATACCAGTAATACTAAGAGGTCAAGGAGTGACATAGGAAATGTTCATGTGAATATGTTCACTATCACTATTCTCTTATTCTTAATTTCTCTCTCAGGCAGCAGGATCTAGACTGGGTTTGACCAGCAACACTGTCTGCTCCCTAGGCATTGCTGTGATCATAGCCTTCATTTATTGCTGGCAACTAACCCTTCTTATCCTTTCCTGTGTACCGTTCCTTATTGGGTCCCATTTTATCCAAATGAGAGCTCTAGGAGGTCATGCTTCCAAAGATCAGAGTGCACTAGAAATGTCTGCCAAGGTACACTATTATATTACTAATATTATTATAAGAATACTAAAACGAATAGACTATGGTTCTTTTTTGCCTCTTAGCGGATGTAGCAACTTTCTCAATAGGATTTTGTATTAAACTAATGTTGCCATCTTATTCTTGAAACCTGATTTCTACCTTCAATCAAACAGAATTTAAAGAAACAGGTCTTTTACAGTGAGGTTTCTTATTGCCACTGCAAATAAAACACCAGTTTACATTAATGTTCACTCATTATGCTCCACAGATATCCACAGAAGCTGTTGAAAACTTTAAGACGGTGGTTGGGTTAACAAGAGAAGATGTCTTCTACAAAAAGTTTAATGAGAGCCTCAGTAAACCATATCGGTACAAATTAATTACAGTACTCTTTTCTTTAGTGCAAAACAAATAGAAAAACAAAACTTTGACTTATTTGATATATACAGACGACAAGTCTGTCGTCTGTATATATCTGTATATAAGTGACAAGTTAAAGTGAAAAATAAAAAAGACTCACAAGGTGTCTTTGGGCCAAGACAGCTTTATTGTGCTTGGTATAGATACAAATCTCTGGAACTGTACTAAAGGGATGAACATCATTTTTCTCAAAAACTTCCTTTCAGTTATATTGGCTGATTATAGTAATGAAGGTCCCAAATATTCCAACAGGCTGAATTGAAATCTGGTGTCTGTGAACACCATACCCCAAATAGACTTTTTATTTGTCACATCTGTATTTTTTAAACATTCGTTTAATGTCTGGTTTTACAAATTTACATTTACTTTTTTTTTTTTTAGGTCTGCCTTATGTAAAGCACCTATCTATGGACTAACCTTTGCCATTTCCCAAGCAATTCCTTTCTTTGTTAATGCTGCGGTCTTCCGTTTTGGTGCCTGGCTGATTGCACATTGCTACACTGAATATGAGAATGTTTGCCTGTAAGTACAATTTGGAAAGTATTTCGTGTCAACTAGACTTTTGTTGCTGCAGTCTTCAAACAGAATACTGATTATTAATTTTTTCAACAGGGTATTTTCTGTTATTGTCTTTGCCGCCATGAGCATTGGCCAGACCTCTTCATTTGCCCCAGACTTTGCCAAAGGTAAAGCTGCAACTGGGAGAATCTTAAAATTACTTGACACAGTCCCTGAGATTGACATCTACAGTGAGGCAGGAGACAAACCAGTAAGTGAAATATCATAGTTGTTGGCCTTTGACTTACTATAAAGATCCAAACCCATTATATTCCTTATTATATTAGTTTATTAGAGCAGCTCAGTGCTGCTACTGTACAGTTTTTATATGGAATTATTAAGTTCCTTCTCTTTTTTTAGACAAACTTTATGGGAGACATAGAGTTCTCTGATGTGCACTTCTCGTACCCTACACGTCCAAACACAAAGATTCTGCAAGGCCTAAACATATCGGTGGCTCAAGGGCAGACATTGGCACTGGTGGGAGGCAGTGGCTGTGGGAAAAGCACCTCAGTTCAGCTGCTGGAACGGTTCTACAACACTGCCAGTGGGCATGTGGTGAGTTGGGATCATAGAAATACTTTTGTAATATTTACTTACAGAATTACAGCCAGTCATATCAACTATGTGTATCTCTGTGTAATATAATAATATGACTATTTCGATTTTAAAAAAGATACTGTACTAGATGTTGTAACTATTTGCATTGCTTATTGCATTTCTTGCTTAGTTAATGGACGGGGTGGACACTAAGAAACTGAACCTTGCTTGGCTTCGCTCTCAGCTGGGTCTGGTCTCTCAGGAACCCATCCTGTTCGATTGCACCATTACTGAGAACATACAGTATGGAGACAACAGCCATGCGGTCAGCCAGGCAGAGATTGAGGAGGCTGCTAAGAATGCTAATATCCATGACTTTATTCTTAGCCTGCCAGAGGTACATTTAAGTATCATTTAACCAGCGCATTTTTTTTACTGTTAGAATGGGAGAGAATGTGTGTGCCTGCATATAAGTGGGCATTTATTTAAAAAAGTTGTTAAGGAATGTTACCTCTTGAAAATTTCAATAACAATAGTTATTGAGCTATATTATTACACACACACACACACACACACACCCACACACACACACACATGAAATTAAATACTTATACATCCTATTCTATTTTTCAGTTTGCAGAATAATACTGTATTATAATTCATCATAATGTACATGTAATAATTCTTAGCTTATGACGCAAGTAGAATTTGAATTTGATTCCCCCTGGCATAGAACATCCATTAGTAATAAGAAAACTGCATTTAAAGAAATAGAATTAGAATTAGAAATATTCAGCAATATCTAGCCTATGTAATGACTTTACATATTTACACTGTTTAGCTAGGTGAAAAAAGTCACTATTTGTTCATATCTAAAGTAAAGTGGGTGAGCTAGCAAACATACCTCAAGCGCACTAGCGAAAAACAAGTCAACTCTGCATCTGTTCTCTGTTTTCCCATTTATACTTGATTTGTTTTGTTGAAAGTTTATGATCATGATCATGGACAAAATACTTCATATCATTTTAGAAATACAGCACACGTGTGGGAGATAAAGGCGCTCAGTTGTCTGGTGGCCAAAAACAGAGGATAGCGATTGCTCGAGCTTTGGTCAGACAACCTAAAGTGCTGCTACTGGATGAAGCTACATCAGCCTTGGACACCGAGAGTGAAAAGGTTAGTGAGAGGTTCCTGGTTGTCTTTGCCTTTGTCTTTGTTTAATACTGGATTTACAACATATTAAACATCCTGCAAAGTTTTCATGTGAAATGGTTTCAACTGGAAAACAAAACAAGACAAAACAAGAAAAATGACTCTGATAAGGACGAAGCTTAATAAGGTTTTTATTAATGCCCAGGAACTCACAATTTCTTATCATTGTTTCCTCTCTTTGCTGTGATCTAGATTGTGCAAAAAGCTCTGGATGATGCTCGACAGGGCCGCACGTGCATTGTCATCGCTCACCGATTGAGCACTATCCAGAACGCTGACATCATTGCAGTCATTCAGAATGGCAAGGTGGTTGAGAAGGGCACACACAGCCAGCTAATTGCCAAACAAGGAGCATACTATGCCCTTGTAAATGCCCAAGTTTCCCACTAACTGTCACTGTATTTTTATAAGCATCTGTGTCATGCAAAGTCATATGTAGCAGAATCTTACGCACAACTCTATTTACAAAGTATTAGTGATTACCGTTAGAAAGGAGTACATACTTATATCTCTTTGACAAAAACTACATGTAGTTTATTTATCCTCATAGTACTCATAGTGTATCTTACACCTCGCAAATATAATGTATTTTTGTTGAACTATATGTGTACAACAATGAAGTTATAGCTTAAAATATGGTCTTAATGTAATCAGAAAAACAAATATATTTGATTTAACTTTAAATCGATTAATTTAGGTACTTAGGAATAAAGGAATAAAGATACATATAGTACCTTATTTATAACCTACTCAACATTTCTTTGCGATAAAAAGTTTTATATAAAGTCTTTAGTTTTATAAAAGGTATGACATGGTACATGGCCAAAATTTTGAGGATACCTGCATTATATCACACCCATATGTGGTTCTTCCCCATAGACCAGTGGTTCTCAATCTTTTAAGATAACGACCCCTAGATTAAGAATGACAAGAACTCATGACCCTTGCTGCCACAGAATACACAAAAATTAAACAAAACTATTTGTTTTAGTCCATTCACATTTTAATAATATTTACTTCAATACATTTGAACGATAATTAAGAAGCTCCAAGCTCCATCTGTGATCTTAAGGGTTTTTTCATATATGTAACAGCGGGGAAAAATCTCCTCGCACAAATATGTAGATTTGAATTGGAGCAGTACATCCATTGCCAAATTCTTTGCGGCCTTCTGGGCTATTATTCTGCCACTGCCATCCAAAATTGAGGCAGTGTAGAACTGGAAAATAAAGTTTTTAATGTTCGATCACTGGACAACTCCAGCAAAGCAGCTTCCAGGTTTGTGGGGAGATGAGTCCTATGTTCAGAAAAAAGTTGTTGTATCCAGTCATACAGCTGTGGTCGTGTCTCCTTTGAGAGATAATTGTTCCAACGGGCAGTGGAGATGACCAGTGACATGTGCTTTCAGGTTGCTGATCCTCAGTCCACTCTCCTCTTGTTGCTCCTCTAGCTCAAGAAACATCTCCACAATACCCTGTTCACCGCTTAGCCCATCTTTCCAGCTTTTTCACGAATGCAGCAACCTTGTCATTCATTGTCAGAATGTTTGTGTTTGGCCCTTGTAATATCAGATTCAACATGTTCAGCCTTTCAAATATACATGCAAACATGTGCAACAGGATTTGACAACCAATCTGGATGTGGCAGATGATGGGAAAATCTCAGTTTTGAGTCTTTTAACAATGAGTGCACTCTCATGCAGCTCATAAAGCTGACTACCTGAGTGCACTACCTGTTATAACCATCAGTTTTCGGTAAGTCGTGACTTGACCTGATAGTCTGCTGATTGCTGGATGAGATTTTGTGTGATTTATATGCAATTCTGACTGAATAATTCAGAACACTGTTAAACTAAGGATCAAGTGAGGATCAATGTGAGGAGCCACTTCTAGAACCTTGGACTTAAGTCCTTTGTTTTTACCTGCCATTGCAGCTGCTCCATGATTTATCCCATGAAATCCCATTTCTACTATTTTGGTGTCCAGCTTGGTGAAAATATCTCTTCTGTTCCCTCCATTGCTGAGCAGAAGATCATATCATCATTAAGTTTGCTGTTAAATGAGAACCACTGCAATAGACAATTGTCTATAATGTAATTGTATGCTGTAGCATTAAGTTTTGGTTTCACTGGAACTGAGGAGTCTATCGCAATCCTATTCCAGTATGACACCCTGAGCGGATTCCATTAAACCATTTGATATGAACTAGAAAGTGACTGTGCACCAGGCTTCCTCAGCCAACACCAGTACCTAACCTCACTAATGCGGCAGAAAATCCCATAGCCACACTCCAAAATCTAATAACAAACCTTCCCAGAGAGGATTCATTTGGAATGGGATGTTCAAAATAAGCATACGTGTATGATGGTACACGTACTTTTGGCCATATATTGTACTTACTTAATGATATTATTTCTTCTGAATTATTCTAAACCTGCTGTTTGTTCTGTATCTCTGTATAGGATTTTTTCGTAAGTCTGTAATGTACATAATGATTTGTGACTTTTTATGATTTTTTTTTAAATTTTGTTTTGTATGCATGATTGTACATAGGATTAATAGTATTTCATAGTGTAAATAAAAAGCAAAATACTGTGAGTTTATAAAGTGGATCACTGGATTTGAGAACTTCAGAAATGTAAAGATTAGAGTTTGTCTCTTATGTGAAGTTATCAGAAGTAAGTAGAGACGTAAATGTAGACAACAGGTCTTAGAGACAGTATTATTAACTCGGCATCCAAAGTTGGAATTGGATATTCAACAAGCGCATACAGGTGTGACAGACAGTCAGTTGTCCACATACTTTTGTCTATATAGTGAATATCAGAACTGAGTGTGTTCACTTGTGCTAATACCAAATTAATTATGGCTGGGTCTTGCATGTGACTAATTATTTGATAACAGCTTTTCTTTTTGCACTTTTGCACATCCACTGATTTTACATTTACATTTACAGCATTTAGCAGATGCCCTTGGTCTGTGTCAATAAATACATCAATACTGGTTCACTAGGCCATGAACTAAAAATACCATCACTCTGTTAAAAGGTAATTAGAAAAAAAGAAGAATTAAAAGAAAACCACACAGACCACTCTTGAGCACTAATTTAAGTACTTTGGGAGGAGGTAGGTCTTTAGACGTTGTTTGACATCAGTCAATGAGTTAGCAGTTTGGAGAGCCAGTGCAAGATCATTCCACCACCTTGGTGCCACTACAGAAATGATGGTAGGTCCAGTAGAGAAGTGCTGGACAATCAGACGGAGGGTGACCTCTTGTGGTGACCTTATTAAATACAGTAGATTCTGATTTGTCTGGGTATTATTTTGACAATCTAGCCTAATGTGTGAGTTTTTCTCTCATTTCAACACACTTTTAAGTGGCTTTATTTGTGTTAGAGCCTTTAAAGCTTCATAAATGATTTGACATACTTCGTAAATGATGAAATAATTGTACAGGCTTTGTAAATGATCAAAGGTTCCTCTGGAGGGAAACAGGAAGGGAAACAGCTTTTAAGAAGATCTGTACTAACTAAACAACCCATGCCTCTACCTACCTGTGATATTTAAGCAGTGTTGCAAGGTATTTTTAAAACATTATAACTAACACTATACAGGGCAAAAACTGCTTCTTCTTGGAACGATCTTGGTCTGATTTCTGGTATGGGAAGAGTGTCTGGTTTTACAGGTTTGTTCATTAAGACCCACATATCCTGTGCACTAATTACAAAAGAGCAAAAGAAAAACAAAACAAAACAACAACAAAAACGGTCAATGAAGTTATTATGTAACGGTACCTATTTTTATAGTAATTATTTTTGAGAGACTTTTATTTTGACGAGCAGACTGGTTTTCATGCGTGTGGCGAGTGTGGAAAAAAAGGGAGCGCGCAGCAGAAAGAAAAAGGGTTAGCAGAAGTGAGTGTTGTGTCATGTCTGAGAAGCTGTTCTATAAAATTTCTTTAAGAGAACTAAATTAGATCGGAGCTTTAGTCAGATAAAGGACAGCACTGTTTTGTGGACTGTAAGTTCTACACAGTTAAGGACTGCGTTTTGGGTCGATTGGTTCCTGAGAAGTTTAGCCGTCGCTGGAGTGAGGCAGCAACTTTATGCTAGCTGCAAGCACGCTCGTGGGTGCTCAGTGTCGGCTGCTGTGTGTGTTCGTGGTGTGGAGCACTGTTTTGAGAAGATTTGAATTTGAGTTTACCCTGCCATCCAAACGACATCTCAGCTGATTCGTCTCAAGAGTGATTGTTTATTATTCACTCCTTTGTGATTCATTTGATCGATTCATCGGGATACTGCTATTGAAAGAGGGAATTAAATTACATCTCTCGAGTTAATTGCAACGCACGCTACGTCAAGACAACGTATTTCTACTCATCATTCTACAGACTGGTATTTCCTATTTGTTCTTTTGGGATATCGTGGTTTGATGGACGGTACAGTTAAAACTTTAAGTTGAGTGTTTGGTGTGTGAAATTGTGAATGCTCATTGAGAACTGTTATTTTCTCACTGTTTTGAGTGTATTTGTGTTCAAAAGGTCAATTTAAGTGTTGTGATTTAATTCTGAAGTTCTAAGTGAATTTTGAACTTTAAGGAAAATAAGAGTTTTCTTTGACGAAAAGAAGGGGGTTTTCTTTTCTAAAGTGTTATACTATATACAGTACTGGATATATTGAAAGCAATTGTGTTTGGGTGACAGTACAAAGAAATCCACGCAATACATTTGTTTATGTAACTTTTCTGTTTATTTTTCTTTGATGTTTTCATTATATTGAGTATTGAGACTAATTCTTGTTTAAGAAATTATATATATATATAAAATAAACAAGGTTTATATTTCTTAATACTTACCTGAAGTGTAATCTTTAAGTGGAGTCTGTCAGGGAGTAAGGGCATCTCACCTACCTTAATAGACTTGGGGAGGGAGGAGTATGTGAACTTTTCATATATAATTCTGTCTCACATAGTTTTACTTCAGAAGGCTTTCTCGTGACGTTAAACTAACTGGAGCCTACCCTTGTCAGTCTGTAGGGCCATTCACCCATAAGGTAGGAAACAACATACAAAATCCATCGTGTACAGAGACTAAAAGCACTGGGGGCGGGGACAAAGATCCTTTCGTTACTCAGTCTTCCAGGGCAGCACAAATTTATTCCCTTACTATACGAGAATAATTGTTCCCATTACAAATTGGCGTCACGAACAGGATACGTATAGGCACATTTAACTAGTCACACGTCTACAGGCCCACAAGTTGCTTGTCAAGAAAGAAGATGGCTGAACTCGAAGACTTAAAAAGAGAGATGGCGGAGATGCAAAGGCGATTTGCAGAGCAGTCAGGGGCCCTTGAACAAGCCCGAGCAGAACAAAGAGAAGCTCTGTCTCTAGCGAAGGTTGTAATTGAGAGTCAAGCCTCTGCACAAACGTCTCCTGCTACTATCTATATCCCACGAGATCGGAAGTTGCCTGAATTCAGTGGCTGCGGGTCAAAACCTGGCGAGTTAAGTATTGAGGAATGGGTGTCATCGATTGAAGTCTGCATTTCAAGTCATGAGAGTGCCTGCTGAGGACAGGGTTGAGCTAGTAAAACAGCACCTAAAAGATGAAGCCAAAGCCACAGTGAAGTTCATGATGGAGGGAAAGGAGGAGACTGTTGATAATCTTTTCTCTGTTCTCCTTGACACCTATGGAGATAAAGTGCCTATTGGAACAAGGCTGAAAGATTTCTACGATCGTGCTCAGAATGCAGGTGAAACGATACGGTCCTACGCATATGACATTCGAGAACAACTGCATCGTGTTCAGCGTCGAGAACCAAATAGGGTGGCCGATGTTGGAAACGTCCTGAAGGAACAGTTAGTGCTTGGCTTAAGAGATGACTTTCTGCGACGCGAGATGAAGCGCAGGCTTAAATCTGAGCCAGATCTAACTTTTGTGCAGCTGATGCAAGCAGCAATTGTCTGGTCGGAAGAGGAGGAGACGCAGACACCTAGTAATGTAAGGTCCAGTACCCGGACCAGAGGAGTAGTGAATGTTACTGCAGTACAGGATGCTCCTTCTGCCTTGTCGCTAGAGAAACTGCATGAAGCGATCCAGAAAATCGCTGCCTGTCAAGAGGACTTATATCAAGCTGTGTACGGAAAAGAAAGAAATAAGCCACCACCAAGCCATCCTAAGAAACAACCGTTAAAAGACAGTGAAGGCCGATATATTTGTTATTCATGTGGTGAACCTGGACATACCAGTCGTTACTGTTCACAAACTGGCAAGTTGAAGAGAGAACTAGCCCGACCTCAGCATATAGTGGATTCAGCTGAAATGTTCGAGGATGAGTCAAGAGGAGCAGTGAAGAAAAGTCCAGGGCCCTCGTTGATTCGATGTCACACGGCAGAGTGGATGGCTGATGATACCGCTGAAAAACTGAAAGACAGTGCTTTTGGGGACTGCCTAGTCATTGACGTGAAGATTGCCGGTGTTCGAACCAAATGCCTCCTGGATACAGGATCAGAGGTATCTACCATATCCGAGTCGCACTTTAAAGAACACTTTGGAGAGCAAAAGCTGAAGCTATCCTCTGCATGCTGGGTCAAGCTGACCGCGGCCAATGGTTTGGACATTCCTGTCTTGGGATGCCTGCAGGCCGATGTAGAATGTCTTGGAAAAATACTGCCTGGAAAATGTATATTTGTCCTCAACGACACAAGTCCAGATGTGAAAGAAATGAAAGGTGTGTCTGGAATCATCGGGATGAATGTACTTAATGAAATTCAGTCTTTGTTTATCTCAGCAGAGGGAATGGAGAAAGTCAACAAGTACACTCGACGGGATGAGGCTCAGGTTCGGAGAGTGCTTGCTAGAGTGAAAAAGGAAGTAGGACATGATGGAAGGATTGCATATGTTAAAATTGCTGGAAAACAAGCTGTCACTATTCCCCCTCGTTGCGAGAAAGTGCTGGAGGGACGTTGTGGAGTATCATCTAAAATAATGAGTCAAGTGCTAGTTGAACCAGCAGCTGGAACAAGTTTGCCAAAAGGGCTTTTAGTGGCGCATGTTCTTGCTAGAACAGAGGACGGGAAGGTCCCTGTGCGTATGCTGAACCTGAGTGAAAAGACTGTTAGACTTGCCCCTCGATCCAGAGTTGCTTCTCTGTACAGACCAAAGGAGGTGATCACAAAAGAAGTGCTTGAATTTCAGGAAGATGACGGCGTACTTCATGTCAAAGAGATGGCAAGAGACAATGGACCAGCCGATGAAACCTCGCTCGCACAGTTACCGGTTCCTGTTGAAGTAAATTCTGAAGGGCTAACACAGGCTCAACTCAAAAAGCTAGTGGAGTTGCTAACAAAGCACAGAGACATTTTCTCTAAGGATGACCAGGACTATGGCTATACTACAGCTGTCTTGCACAACATTCCTACAGGCGACGCACCACCAATAAAGCAGCATCATCGTCGTATACCACCGCACATATTCCAGGAAGTCAAGAGTCCAAAATCTGCTGTTACAAGGAATCCTCACAGAGAGTAGTAGTCCCTGGGTATCACCGGCCGTTATTGTCATGAAGAAGGATGGAAGCGTACGTTTCTGTTGTGATTACAGAAAGCTAAACCAAGTGACGTGTAAGGATGCATATCCTCTCCCAAGGGTGGATGAGTCTCTAGATGCATTGGGTAATGCCAAACTGTTTTCTACTCTAGATCTGACTGCTGGGTACTTCCAGGTAGCAATGAGTGATAAAGACAGAGAGAAGACTTCTGTTACTACTCCATTTGGCCTGTTCGAGTGGTCTAGGATGCCATTCGGGCTTTGTAATGCCCCAGCCACCTTTCAGCGCCTCATGGGGGTGGTTTTAGGTGACCTAGCCTTTGATGTTCTTCTAGTCTACCTGGATGATGTTATTGTTTTCTCTAAAGACTTTGAAAGCCACTGTGAGAGGTTGGAACTTGTCTTTAACCGTTTGAGACAGCATGGCCTAAAACTAAAGCCAAGCAAGTGCTTTCTCCTACGAGCTGAAGTTAAGTTTTTGGGGCACCGAATTTCTGCCGAGGGAATAAAAGTGGATGACGAGAAGGTCAAAGCCCTGGAAATGTGGCCAAATCCCAAAAGTGTCAGGGAGGTTAGGCAAGTACTCGGATTTATGAGCTACTACCGAAAATTCGTCCCAAGGTTCGCTCAGATTGCTAAGCCTTTACATGCATTGGTAGGGGGAGGAAAGAAAAACAAACGCCCAGTAACTTTCTTCTGGAGTCAGGAATGTCAGACGGCATTAAATGAGTTAAAAAAGTGCTTGATGTCACCCCCCATACTTGCGTACCCTGATTTCACTATGCCCTTTACACTTACCACGGATGGAAGTCATCATGGATTAGGAGCTGTACTGAGTCAAAAACAAGGAGGCAATGAGCGTGTTGTGGCGTATGCAAGTAGAGGTCTGAGGAGGTCCGAGAAGAATGACAAGAATTATAGCTCATTCAAGCTGGAACTGCTGGCGTTAAAATGGGCGGTCACAGAAAAGTTCAGAGAGTATCTCATGTATTCGAAATTCACTGTCATTACGGACCATAACCCGCTGCGTTACCTTGACTCAGCTAACCTTGGAGCTGTTGAACAACGCTGGGCAGCACAGCTAGCGGAATACAGTTTTGAAGTAAGCTATAAACCTGGCCGCCTCAACACGAATGCAGATGCCCTATTGAGAATACCTTCCAGGGAGGTTCCGGAGAAAAATGATGATGGGAAAGATTTCATACAGCTGAGAGCTGATGAAGTGAGAGCATGCTTGTGGCCGGCCAAGAAAGTTGACCAAGAGGAATCGGTTAAAAAAGTGGCAGTTCAAACGGCGATAAGAGGGGAAATGAGTGGTTACAGCTGGAGTGAGATTGGAAAACAGCAGAGAAATGACCCTTTGATTTTTCCCATTCTTAAAGTAGTGACTGAGAATAAAAGGCCAAGCAGAGTGGACCAGAATGGTATGGAACCAAGAATGAAAAAACTTGCCAGGGAATTCGACCGTCTTAAGCTGCATCAGGGAGTACTGTTTAGACGCATTCTGGACCCTAGAGATGGAGAGGAGATCTGGCAGATAGTTGTGCCTGAACGTCTACAACGTGAAGTGTATGAGAGTACACATGAGCATGGAGGCCATTTCGGGGAGAGAAGTACCTTGAATAAGATGCGACGCAATTACTACTGGCCTACTATGTCTGCAGATCTTTCATGCTGGGTGAGGCAGTGTAAAAGGTGTACGCTAGCCAAGGATGTCTTTCCCAGACTTAGAGCTGCTATGACCTGTAGTAATGTCTCAGCCCCATTAGAGGTCCTTGCCATGGATTACACACAGCTTGAGCAATCTGCTGGAGGGTAGGAAAATGTACTGGTCCTGACCGACATGTTTACCAGGTTCACAGTCGCTGTTCCTACTAAGAATCAGACAGCCAGCACCACGGCGAAAGCCCTGCTTAAGCATTGGTTTGTTAATTACGGTTGCCCAGCTCGTCTACATTCTGATCAGGGCAGGTGTTTCGAAGCCAACGTAATCAAAGAGCTTTGCAAACTTTATGGTATAGGGAAAAGTCGCACCAGCCCCTATCATCCGCAGGGAAACTCTCAATGTGAGCGCTTCAATCGTACCATGCATGATCTATTAAGAACCTTGCCACCCGAGAAGAAAAGAGATTGGAAGACACACCTTCCAGAGCTGGTAATGGCTTACAACAGCCACGTCCATTCATCCACTGGTTATTCCCCATTCTATCTACTATTCGGAAGGGACGCACGTTTACCGATGGATGTGCTTGGAGAGAAAGATTTAGAAGACGATGAGATTGATAACCTGGACGATTGGGTGAAAAGTCACCATACAAGATTGAAGACCGCTGTGGAGATTGCAAATGCAGCATCCCAAGAAGCTTCCAGAAGGAGAAAGAGGATATATGACCGCAAGTCGTGCGGAGCTCTTGTGAGGGCTGGAGATCGGGTGCTATTGCGAAACCGTAAGCCTAGGGGTAGGAACAAGATTCAAGACAAATGGGAGAACACACCGTACATAGTGATAAAACAAAATCACGCAGACATACCTGTGTTTACCATTAAACCAGAGAAAGGGGGTCTGACAAAAGTAGTGGACCGGGATCAGCTCCGACATTGTTCGTTCCCGACACCTCGTACACACCGACACATAATGAGAGATCAGCCAGACTCAGATACTGACATGTCAGACATTGTCTGTTTTCCAGAAACTTCACAATGCCCTATTCACCATGCACACACCGGGGTGGATCAAGAGGGGTTAGGGGAAGTAGATCAACCTGAAGGTAATGAGGGTCAGGATAACATATCTGATTTGGATTTGAGATTGCAAGATAATTCAGATGATGCAGATATTTCTGGTGATGGTAGAGAAAGTGTCCCTGAACTAAGATGTTCTCAAAGACAAAATAAGGGCACTTTACCTGTAAAGTACAGAGATGACTATGTTTTATATTAGGAGTCTAAAACAAAAATAAGTTCTGTTACAATGTTGTATTAGTATCTGGGATTATGCGTGCATAACATTGTTGCCCTAACATGCTGTTTGTGTTTCAGAGATGGAGCTGCTGGAGATGGAGTGGCAGGGTTTAGTGGGGGGGGAATGTAACGGTACCTATTTATATAGTAATTATTTTTGAGAGACTTTTATTTTGACGAGCAGACTGGTTTTCATGCGTGTGGCGAGTGTGAAAAAAAGGGAGCGCGCGCAGCAGAAAGAAAAAGGGTTAGCAGAAGTGAGTGTCGTGTCACGTCTGAGAAGCTGTTCTATAAAATTTCTTTAAGAGAACTAAATTAGATCAGAGCTTTAGTCGGATAAAGGACAGCACTGTTTTGTGGACTGTAAGTTCTACACAGTTAAGGACTGCGTTTTGGGTCGATTGGTTCCTGAGAAGTTTAGCCGTCGCTGGAGTGAGGCAGCAACTTTATGCTAGCTGCAAGCACACTCGTGGGTGCTCAGTGTCGGCTGCTGTGTGTGTTCGTGGTGTGGAGCACTGTTTTGAGAAGATTTGAATTTGAGTTTACCCTGCCATCCAAACGACATCTCAGCTGATTCGTCTCAAGAGTGATTGTTTATTATTCACTCCTTTGTGATTCATTTGATCGATTCATCGGGATACTGCTATTGAAAGAGGGAATTAAATTACATCTCTCGAGTTAATTGCAACGCACGCTACGTCAAGACAACGTATTCTACATTCTCATCATTCTACAGACTGGTATTTCCTATTTGTTCTTTTGGGATATCGTGGTTTGATGGACGGTACAGTTAAAACTTTAAGTTGAGTGTTTGGTGTGTGAAATTGTGAATGCTCATTGAGAACTGTTATTTTCTCACTGTTTTGAGTGTATTTGTGTTCAAAAGGTCAATTTAAGTGTTGTGATTTAATTCTGAAGTTCTAAGTGAATTTTGAACTTTAAGGAAAATAAGAGTTTTCTTTGACGAAAAGAAGGGGGTTTTCTTTTCTAAAGTGTTATACTATATACAGTACTGGATATATTGAAAGCGATTGTGTTTGGGTGACAGTACAAAGAAATCCACGCAATACATTTGTTAATGTAACTTTTCTGTTTATTTTTCTTTGATGTTTTCATTATATTGAGTATTGAGACTAATTCTTGTTTAAGAAATTATATATATATAAAATAAACAAGGTTTATATTTCTTTATACTTACCTGAAGTGTAATCTTTAAGTGGAGTCTGTCAGGGAGTAAGGGCGTCTCACCTACCTTAATAGACTTGGGGAGGGAGGAGTATGTGAACTTTTCATATATAATTCTGTCTCACATAGTTTTACTTCAGAAGGCTTTCTCGTGACGTTAAACTAACTGGAGCCTACCCTTGTCAGTCTGTAGGGCCATTCACCCACAAGGTAGGAAACAACATACAAAATCCATCATGTACAGAGACTAAAAGCACTGGGGGCGGGGACAAAGATCCTTTCGTTACTCAGTCTTCCAGGGCAGCACAAATTTATTCCCTTACTATACGAGAATAATTGTTCCGGTTACAATTAGAAAAATGTAGCCCCTGCAGTCTTTGGGTTGTGTTTTACAACAAACAACAAGCATTTTGATATACATTCTATAATGTCTATTATACATATCAGACTGTGTGTCAGTCAATTTTTACAAATCTAATGTACATCATGCCTTTCACTGTAAATGATCAAAGGTTGCTCTGCATAATAGACGTGTACAGTCGTTGCTTGCTTACATTCATAGCTCCTTTATGATTGTTTTTAATGATAAAGTAACATAGCATTTATTGAATTTGTTTAAAAAGTCTGATCCATAAATTTCAAAGTTTGTTTCATTATTTTACTAAATTAGCATGTGATATAGTCCGTTAAATGCTGTGGTGTATTACTCCACACAGAGGGATGGGGTCCTAAAAATCGCTCTTCATTTCTTCATTACTTGTCAAACTGCTTTTGTCAAGTGTTCCCACAAAACTAGCCCTAGGTATAAATAATTGAGTAAATAAGTGAGTGAATATGTGTCTGTGTAGATTCAAGATAAAGGACCCTGATTAAGATAAAGCAGCTACTGAAAGTGAGGAATAGAATAGAATAGAATCTTTACTTGAAAAGTAAACAGGTTTTAACTCACTAAGAACAATAAGCTCCAATAAGCACACAGCTATTGCACCCTTATTATGTAGGCCTATCTTTCATTTACATGTACAGATTTGGGCAGATGCAGTGACTTACATCTTATCCGAGTCACTTGAGGGTTAAAGGCAGTAGTAACAGAGATGGGAGGAGTTCAGGTCATAACCTGCTGATCAGTAGTCCATCGTCTTAATATTAACTTAGTGTACTTTTACAGCTGCACTCTTTAAACTAAGTATAGTCCAGTGATACACTTTAAATCCCTTTTAAACCTACATTGTATCTACATTTGAAGGTGAAATATACACATTAAGGGTGCCAAAAATGAGGAGAGCTATATTTTATTACCCTTTTTAAGTCTTAAAGGATAAAGGTTAGCTTAGGTCAGGGCAATAGCACAGTCTCTTCAATGGCGTCACATTCAATCTTTATAACTCGTGCCATTCCTCAGTGTTTGTCGTATTTTGTGCTGGTATCTTGTGTTAATCAGATTTTAAAATGAGATATGATCATCATTGTGGAACTGATGACTGGAATCTGTGTTAGTTGTGTCAGAGGGCAAATAAAGTAGGTACTTGCCCTCTCACACAACTTGCACAGAGATGAGAACCTATTAACCCACAATTCTATTAATCTGTCCACAACCCAGTTATTATATGTTTTATCCAGGCTGTACTGATGTGACAGATTGAAAGATGAATTTAAATCCACAAAACAAATGTGTGTTTAGTTCTTCTGCATTCTTTATAAGAGCGATTGCTTTTGCCTGCCTGTTCAAAAAGAGGAAATAAATCTGTGTACTCTGAAAGAGGAAAACAGTAAAAATAATTTACAAATATTTTGAATGCTTACAACTGTTATAAAAATATACCTAGGTCATTTGTTGGTAGTTTTAGTTCATCTGCATTTCGTTTGGTACAATCAGATTGATTGCTTTTGCCTGCTGGTTCACTAGAGGGAGAACTCGCGGTTTTCTTCATTTCCCATAAAGTTGGCAGTGAAGAAACTCCGTGTTTGTCATTCTCTTACATCTCCCTCTTTTCAGGTAGCAGTTTGAACGATAAAATGTGACAATGTTCTTATGTGATTATAATATAATGTTTAAGAGTATATAGAGGGTAAAAGGATATCGATTGTGTTTTGTTGGAAATGTTAAATGTGTATTAGTTTAACGATGCACGAGCTCAGGTGTGAGAGGGCTCAAGGCCTACATAATGGCGCGAAGCTATAAAGATACATAACGAGAGAGAGTTTAACATTGGCGTGTTGTATTTAATGTTTAACTCAGTAATTTAGTGTTGATTGATGTGTGGAAAAGAAAAAGGTGAATATACTGTATGGAGATGTGAAAAGTGGATTACAGAATTGAGGTATAGATGCAAGTTAGTTAAAGAGCATATAAATGGTATTTTGAATTGTCTGTTAGGCATTACTAAAAAGCTGTATTAATTGATTCATGTCTGGATTATAAATGACCAAATATTATATATAAATAACTAAAATGTTCTATAATTAAGAGTGCTGTTCAAATGGGTAAAAGGAAGAAACAAGACAATGGATGCTGTTTTGCAAAGTTATTGTAAATTGTGATAAATACAAAATATTTTCCCATAAAGTTGGCAGTGAAGAAACTCCGTGTTTGTCATTCTCTTACATCTCCCTCTTTTCAGAGGTTTAACATTTGGAGGCACCGCTGGGATATACTCTTCGGAGGGTGGTCGTTGCTTACTTGGCCGACAACATCTGATGCAGTACATCCCATAAAACAACCCAGATCATTTGTGGAGTGGAAAGAGTTCCTGCAGTAAGGGCAAGAAAGAGAGTAAGATCTGCCAACCTGAGGCCACAGAGATCATCGGGTGAAACAGACGAGTTCACTTAGTCTCAAGTAAGCCACTACTACTTGAAAAGGTCCACTCTAGTGTCAAAATGGAGACCACAGTGCTGGAGGAAATGCAAGTTGAGGTCATAAGCATGTCAAATCCCCTATCCAAAGACAAACTTCTCAGTGTTTGTGAGTTCCTGAACATATCAGATGGAGAGAAAGTCCCATCTAAGTCACGCATGTCTCTGATCTCTCACATCCTTCAACATCTTGAAGAGAACATAGCAGATTTAGAAGATGGTGGCATGTCCGTACTGTTAAGCGTGAGAGATAAAATAATAGAACTGAGTACAGTCACTGAAAATGAGTCAACAGAACAAAGCCAACTCACCGAAAAAGATAGATTGCAAAAGGAGTTGGATGAACAAAAGTGTGCGATGAAACACAAATTGAGTGAAATGCAACAATTGGACGAATTGAGCACAAAACCAAGCATTGTCCAGCCTCAACCACAAATAGCTGCACCCTTAGTGAATGCCCAACATTTAAGCTCACCTTGGTGCAAAGATTTCAAAATTTCTGGACAAATCGTCAAAAAGAGAAATTGACCTTTTCAAGTCTGGCTCACCAGATTGAGAATGGTCTGAGTAGAGGCTACCCAGAATGTGAGATTTGTGATGCAGTCATTCGGGCCATTTCCCCTGGCTTACAGTTACGAAGCTATTTAGAAGGAAAGCCCAACCTGACACTACCTACACTCCGACGAATCCTGCGTTCTCACTTCCAAGAAAAGAGTGCAACCGAACTTTACAAGCAACTTACCTCTGAATGCCAAGGGAACAAAGAAACACCTCAGAGCTTCCTAATGCGTGTTTTGGATCTGCGTCAGAAAATCTTGTTTGCATCCCAAGAAGCAGAATCAGGCCTCAAATACGATCCGGCATTAGTTCAGAGCATGTTCTTACATACTGTACTCACTGGTCTTCAAAGTGACAGCATCAAAGTAGACATGCAGCTCCTTCTTCTTGATACGAAAACCACAGATGAGGCTCTCTTGGAGAAATTAAACATTGCTTGTGCTAATGAGGCAGAGAGACAAAAGAAAAAGAAAACCAATGCGCAGCACACAACTACTGTTGTGCATTCAGTTAAGTCCAGTGATGAAACCACTGATAAGAAACCCAGTGTGACTTCAAGTGCACCAAAACCATCTTCCAGTGTGCTGTCAGAACTTAAAGAACTGAGAACTGATGTAGCATCACTAAAAACACTCAGTGCTGAAATAGCTCACATTCGAGAATCATTGCAGCAACCAGCCTTTGCCTCACCACCATGAACAGCTCCTACACCGAGAGCATTTGACCGAGAAATTGTTCAGTGTCCAGTGCAACGATACTGGGCATCACCGGGTGCCAACCTAACCAAAGTGAACACTCAATTTCAACCTCAATACATGCCTCGACAATATTATGCACCGACTACTCGTTCCCAAGCAAGAAAGTGCTTCAATTGTCAGCAGCAAAGAACAGAGGACCGTTGCATGCATTGCTTTAGATGTGGCAGTAGTGAGCACTTCCAAGCAGGATGCAGAATTCGTGGCATTAAGCCTTCAAGAGAGTTTTCTTTAAATGGAGAGCGGTTACCCCCGCGGGACAGGGAGTAACCAGATCCACTAACCAGTCCCAAAGATGTGCAGCCTGTGGAAGAATAGAGAACCAAATGAAACAGTGTTCATGATGTAAAAAGGTACTGTATTGTTCTAAAAACTGCCAAACTCACCATTGGACTTAACACAAGAAAATTTGTGTCACCACATTGAGTTCAGTGTCAAATTCCTGCATAACCAGGAGTGTTCATGCCCCCTGCAGAACCCAAGTTAATCAGCATTCCTCTGTGACATCATTAGTTGGGAGGCAATGTCTAGTTGAGTGTTACCTGCAAGGACAAAGATTTCAAGCACTCTGGGATACGGGTTCTCAGGTATGTGTCATCGATGAAGCGTGGAAAGAGGAATACTTACCCGAAGTCCCACTGAGAGATGTTTCCAATATCCTTGAGGCTCCAAATACATTGAACCTTGTGGCTGCCAATGGTATTGACCTGCCCTATACTGGATATGTTGAAGTGACATTCAGGTCATCATCACAGTCATTGCACCAAGCTGAACTTGTCATCCCTATGCTCGTAGCGAGGGGTCAGAACCTCTCACACCCAATCATAGGTTTCAATGTGATAGAACAAATTGTGAGCTCCATTGAGCAAGCACAACCAACCACTAAAATAAACAAAATATTGGAGAGAACTGTGGAAGCTGCATTCCCCAGCTTAAAGAGGAGCAAAGTCCAGACATTTATCCACCTTGTGAGTGCAGAAAGCTCATGTGAATACATAGTAAAAACTACAAAAGTGCATGTTAGTATCCCGAAATGTAGTACTGTGCCCGTCTCATGCTGAGTGTACATGCAGCCAGTGAAAGAGGACAGCACACTCATTTTTGAACCTGATGTAAAACACCAGTGGCCAGATGGGCTTGAATTCACAGTCAGTCTAGTGAGGCTAAAAAAAGGAGCTCCAACCAATATCACAATGGAGGTGTACAATGACACGGATCATGATGTAACCCTCAAGGGCCAGACCCCGATCGGTACATTACAGCTTGTCAAGAATGTTTTCCCTGCTAGTATGTTTGAGGTGCCAGCAAACCCTAACTCTGTTGGAGTATGTCATATCCAGCCTGCAGATAACGGTCTTGATAACAGCAGTCCTAATGAATGGCTCCTGCCTGTCGATGTCAGCCACCTGGATAAACACCAGAGACAGGTAGTACAGCAAATGTTAAGGGAAGAGTGCCATTCATTTTCTAAGTCAGATAATGACATTGGGTGCATCAGAAATTTGCAATTGAGCATCTCCCTTAAAGATGATGAACCAGTTAATCGTACTTACATGTCTGTACCAAAGCCTCTGTATCGTGAAATGAAAGAATATTTACATGACCTCATAGCACAAGGCTGGGTTGAAAAATCAAACTCATCGTACTCTTCTCCAATCGTGTGCGTAAGAAAGAAAGACGGCAGCCTCCGTTTATGCATCGATTATCGGGACCTAAACAGAAAGACTCACCCAGATCGACAGCCAATCCCGAGGGTGCAGGACATTATGGACAGCCTTGGTGGTAACTGTTTGTTTTCGTCATTGGACCAGGGGAAGGCCTATCACCAGGGGTTTATGTCAAGGGAGAGTAAAGACCTAACGGCTTTCGTGACACCCTGGGGCCTATATGAATGGGTGCGTATCCCTTTTGGGCTGATGAATGGTCCCGCAGCCTTCCAGCGCTGTATGGAAGAGTGCTTAGAAGGCTTGCGAGATGAGATCTGCATCCCATACCTTGACGACACCTTGGTGTTTAGTAAGACCTTTGAGAACCATGTCCAAGATGTCAGAAAAGTACTGCAACGGCTTAGGCAACATGGCATCAAACTTAAGCCAAGTAAGTGTGAGCTTTTCAAATCTGAAGTCCGTTATCTGGGTAGAATAGTCTCAGCAGAGCGAAGTAAAGTCGATCCTGCTGACAAAGAAGCTGTCCGATCCCTGAAAGACAAGCAACCGAAGAATGTTGGTGAGTTGAGGAGAATACTTGGTCTACTTAGCTACTATAGGCAGTACATTAAAGATTTCTCTCACATTGCTAACCCTTTGTATGACCTGTTAAAAAGTACTCCAGAAGATAATGCCCACCTGAAAGAAAGCCAGAAACGATCAAAGACAAAATGCAAGAAACTTGGTGTCCCATCAAGTAAGCCCATTACCTGGACTGAACTACATCAGAGCACTCTTCATAAACTAATTGACTGTTTGCTCCAACCCCCTGTATTAGCTTTCCCTGACTTTTCACAGCCTTATATACTGCATACGGACGCATCAGCTCAAGGCTTAGGTGCAGTATTATACCAGAAACAAAATGAGAAACTTCGTGTGATTGCCTATGGATCCCGTACTCTATCAGCTGCTGAGAAAAACTACCACTTGCAATCAGGCAAGCTTGAATTTCTCGCTTTAAAGTGGTCAATCACAGAAAAATTTCGTGATTACTTGTATTATGCTCCAACATTCACTGTATATAGTGATAACAACCCCCTTACATATGTCCTGTCAACCGCCAAATTGAATGCCACAGGTTGCAGGTGGGTTGCAGAATTGGCAGATTTCCACTTCACAATCAGATATCGCCCAGGTCGTGAAAATATTGATGCTGACACACTGTCCCGATTACCCCTCGACATAGGAACGATGATGAAAGAGTGTTCTGAGGAGTTGTCATCTGATATAATAGGTGCAACAATCCAAGCTGTAGAAGCTCAAGAAGGTCCCAGCATCCCATGGTCAGTCTCAACCACCTGCTCATCTATTGAAGCCTGCCCAGTAGTTCCAACAATAACTCCATTGTCGGTGAATGAGATCAAAGAAGCTCAACTGAATGATGAGGATATTAGTCCTGTCTATGAATGCAAACTGTCTGGAACCAAGCCACCAGTGAAACATCTGAAAACATACAGCCTCAAAACAAAATGCCTGTTTCGTGAATGGAAAAAGCTTACCATTAATAAAGATGGCATCCTCTGCCGAAGCACTTCCACACGCACTCAGTTGGTCCTCCCCGAGAAATTTAAAGGAACAGTCTTGCGGGAGCTTCATGATGAAATGGGCCATCAAGGTACAGATCGCACTCTTTCACTCATCCGTGAACGTTTCTTTTGGCCATATATGCAGGCAGACATTGAGCATTATGTCACAAAAACATGCAGATGCCTGATGCAGAAAAAGCCCTTTCATGAGACGAGAGCCCCCTTGACAAACATTATTACAACTCAGCCCTTTGAATTGATCTCAAATGACTTTCTCCACTTAGACCGCTGCAAAGGAGGTTTTGAGTATATAC
The DNA here is from genome assembly GCF_030014155.1 of Tachysurus vachellii. Taxonomy (NCBI): domain Eukaryota; kingdom Metazoa; phylum Chordata; class Actinopteri; order Siluriformes; family Bagridae; genus Tachysurus; species Tachysurus vachellii. The sequence goes on along the minus strand of NC_083464.1, from coordinate 22,076,573 downwards.
TGGTGGTAGTAGATCATTTCACCCGATTCGCCCAAGCATACGCCACTACCTCTAAATCAGGTAAAACAGCTGCAGATCGGATCTTTAACGACTTTGCCTTAAAATTTGGCTTCCCTTCTCGCATCCATCATGATCAAGGTGGAGAGTTTGAGAATCAATTGTTTGAACAGCTCCAAAAATACTGTGGTGTCATAGGCTCCAGGACAACTCCATATCATCCGCAAGGCAATGGCCAAGCCGAACGTTTTAACAGGACGTTGTTACAAATGCTAAGAACGCTCTCAGAAAGTCAGAAATCTGACTGGAAAGACTCCTTGAATAAGCTACTATATGCTTATAATTGAACCCGCTCTGAAGTTACAGGGTTTTCTCCTTTCTACCTGTTATATGGAAGGTCTCCAAGACTGCCTGTCGACATGTTGTTTGGCTTGAATTCAGAATTGCCTACCTGTAATCAGAAAGAATATGTGGAGAAATGGAAATGCGGAATGGAAGAGGCATATAGAGAGTGCTAGAGAGTGTGCTCAAAAATCTGCTGACAGGAGCAAAAAGATCTTTGACAGGAAGGTAGGTGATCGTGTTCTTGTAAAGAACCTAACACTTCGTAAAAAAAACTTCGTAATTTCTGGGAAGATAATATTCATGTAGTTGTGCGACAGATGGGTGGTGAACTCCCAGTTTATGAATTAAAGCCAGAAAAGGGAAAGGGAAGATCCAGAGTCCTCCATCGCAACTTATTAATGCCTTGTGATCACTTACCCCTGGAAAATGCTCCACCTTCAAAGATCAGACCCAAAGGTACATTTGAAAAAGCCTCAAACCAGCCAGGTGGAATCTGATGATGAAAGTGAAGATGAAGTCGATTTCCATTATGTACCACCACAAGTACCTCAGCCAAACCATGTTGTGGAACCTGAAAGCCTCGAACCACTACCTACTACAGAGTCTGATGAGCAGCCAAGTGGGGTCCTGGAACAAGTTCCTGCTTCGATGTCATCTGTGGAGAGTGACCAAGAGGATGAAGAGCCACCTGCAGGTACCGAGAGTGCAGAACAAGAGATTGACTTACCTGTTGTCGAACAAGCTCCTTCTCCCATGGCATCCCCTGAAAGTGACCAAGAGGGTCAAAGAGAGGAAACGTACCAGCCACCTGGAAGGCAGAGATACCCACCAAGAGTACTTACCTATAATGAACTTGGTACACCGACTTATGATGTCAGGCAACTAAATGGGGTCTTCCAGACACCACAACAGATCTTACCATATGTTCATGGACTGTCTACATGGTTGCCACCTGTTCAGCAATACTGTTACCAGTTGCCTTTTTTGTATGGAGTCCACTAAATAGGAACCATGAACTGTTCAATTTGCATTACCGACTGTTACAGTCTGGCACCTTGAACTGATGGACTGTTCTATTTTAGGAATATTGTCTTGAACATTCTTTGAACTTGTAAGGTTCGGAAAGTATGGACTGTTTTGTCTAAGGAATATTGGGACTTGGGACTTTGAAAGTTTGAGAAATCAATGGACTGTTTGCCTTATGGACTAGTCTTGAGAGGCTGTTGAACTCTTGAAAACCAATGAGAAAATGGACTGTTGTTTCTTACCTCTTAAAAGTTTTGCACTTTGAAACATTGAGAGACTGTTCTTTCTGATAAGCTGTGTACTTGCTCCAGAAAGTGAACGAATAAGTTTGGGACAATCCATGGACTGTTAAAATGTTGAACTGTTAAAAGAACGCTTGCACTACAACATTTTTGTTCTGTGAGTGAAATACACTTGTATTGAAAGAGAATGATAATGTCGGGACGACATTTCTTTTGTAGGGGAGTGTGTGACAGATTGAAAGATGAATTTAAATCCACAAAACGAATGTGTGTTTAGTTCTTCTGCATTCTATATAAGAGCGATTGCTTTTGCCTGCCTGTTCAAAAAGAGGAAATAAATCTGTGTACTCTGAAAGAGGAAAACAGTAAAAATAATTTACAAATATTTTGAATGCTTACAACTGTTAAAAATATAAATATAAAATATAAAAATATACCTAGGTCATTTGTTGGTAGTTTTAGTTCATCTGCATTTCGTTTGGTATAATCAGATTGATTGCTTTTGCCTGCTGGTTCACTAGAGGGAGAACTCGTGGTTTTCTTCATTTCCCATAAAGTTGGCAGTGAAGAAACTCCGTGTTTGTCATTCTCTTACATCTCCCTCTTTTCAGGTAGCAGTTTAAACGATAAAATGTGACAATGTTCTTATGTGATTATAATATAATGTTTAAGAGTATATAGAGGGTAAAATGATATCGATTGTGTTTTGTTGGAAATGTTAAATGTGTATTAGTTTAACGATGCACAAGCTCAGGTGTGAGGGGGCGCAAGGCCTACATAATGGCGCGAAGCTATAAAGATACATAACGAGAGAGAGTTTAACATTGGCGTGTTGTATTTAATGTTTAACTCAGTAATTTAGTGTTGATTGATGTGTGGAAAAGAAAAAGGTGAATATATGGAGATGTGAAAAGTGGATTACAGAATTGAGGTATAGATGCAAGTTAGTTAAAGAGCATATAAATGGTATTTTGAATTGTCTGTTAGGCATTACTAAAAGCTGTATTAATTGATTCATGTCTGGATTATAAATGACCAAATATTATATATAAATAACTAAAATGTTCTATAATTAAGAGTGCTGTTAAAATGGGTAAAAGGAAGAAACAAGACAATGGATGCTGTTTTGCAAAGTTATTGTAAATTGTGATAAATACCAAATATTTTACCATAAAGTTGGCATTGAATAAACTCCGTGTTTGTCATTCTCTTACATCTCCCTCTTTTCAGAGGTTTAACACTGACAGTTATCTGTGTTGAAATATATAAAGAGAATTTGATAGAATTCTGTTTTGGATCTAGTGAAACTATGGGCCTCTGTTAAGATTTTCTTTTGGAATAAAATGGAGAAATTATAATTTGTTAAGAAGAGACACTGGATGTAAGTGCAGTTAAAGCAAACAATGTCAAAACAATGCAAAAGGCAATCATAATAAACAAAGGCTTAGTATTGACTGTCCAAATGTTTGAGAATCTCTTCTAATAATTCCATGAGGAAGTGAGTCTCACTGAATCAGATGCAGTCCTGTCTGAAGGCCGTGATGATTGTTGGGAAATGTTCAGGAGTTTAGGGTTAGTTGTGACCCGACACCAGTGTTAAGACTGAACAATGTGGGTATAAAAAGTATACATACCCCAACAAAATTCAAGTGAGAAGTAAAACAGTATTTTTTAGGCATTGAGGGAAAAAACACCTTTAAAACACCTTTAAAGTCATGTTCAGAAGTAATTGTCAGATGACTGTTATCATTAATGCAGTACAGGAGGTTCCTAAAAAAATTAATGTAAGGACAAAGCTGCCAAGAGACAAACAGCAGCATTAAAATAGTTGCAGGATTGCAAGTAATGTTCATTCCCTGCAGAGTTTCATATTCTTCACATGTCTGGGCTATGGGGTAGGGTGAAAACATGGAAGCCCATTCTCACTAAGAAAGAAAGAAAGAAAGAAAGACAAAAAGACAGAAAGAAAAGAAAGAAGCCCACCTAAATCTCCCCAAACCATTTTGGGCCTAATTCTTAAATACACATTTGAACACCATGGTGAAGCATGGTGGTGGCTGCATTTTGCTATAAGGCTGCTTCTTTTTAGCTGGGACTGGGATACTTCTCCAGATAGAGGGAATCGTGAATAGCTCCAAAAAACTATTTTATAAATCTATTTTTGGCACAAACACTGAAAGATATAACCTTCTATCATAATAACATCCAAAAGCACAAACTTAATTTAACAAAGAAATTGTTTTAGCAGAAGAGAAATGTTTTTGGAATGTTTTCAGTCAGAGATCTAGAGCTAGCCAGATCCAGATTCTTAATCCTAGAAAAACCTGTTAAATGTCTTGAACTAGTCTATGCAATTTTTGCAAGAAAGAATGTAGTAAAATGACTAAATCAAGATTCTTGCTCAAAAACATTGAATGCTGTGTTACTAGCAAAGGGTGCTTTAGCAAAATATCAGTTAAGGATCACACATTCGTAGGCAATCTTCTGCCCTAAAACATTTCCATTTGTTTTTTCCATTATAATTTGTTGACCATATGACATAAATGGTAGGAAAATATTGGACATGATTTATTTGTTTCATTTTTACATCTCAAAAACAGGGCTGTGGCTTTTTGTATCCACTGTGTATACTGCATATTAAAGGTGGGCTATTGTGGGTTGCAATGCATTGCAGACGCCACATATAGGATCACTGGGCACTTGAACAGACAAACCTTTAAACATACTCATTCATACAATTCTAAGACAGTGTTCCTATTAAAGTGTCTGGTTTGTGTTTTTAATTCACATTTGAAAAGTGACAATTATCCATATTTACCAGTCCCAATTTACTTTCTGGAAATACTACATGGTCCATGATCACAGGAAGGATTTAGGCAATATAAATTATAACAGATCTTTCCTAAAATTCCAGGATTTATTCTCACAACACCTGCAACAGTTCATACTTAATGAATGATTATCTCTTAAAGCATTTTTTTTTGCTTTGATTTATACTAAATGTATTCTGACTGTTGTCATACAACTCCAGGCTCCCCGGCTTGCAAGTTTACTTTGTGGTTTGTGTTATTTGGGTTCTCCGGGTTCCTCTGACCACCCAAAACATTTCCTTGTTTTCCAGTTGTGCACCTCTTGTGATGCAGGACAAAGGCGAGTGAGGATCCAAGTGCAGATTTTAGAGTTTTAATCGTCCAACACACAAATGCAGCTGAACAGACAGGCAGACAGAAACAAGGCAACAAACAGGGCTAACAGGAAATGGGAACAGGCACACCAACATCCAACATGCAATAACGACCAACACCAGGGAAGTGAACAAACAGTGTATATATAGCTGACAGGAACCAATGACAAAGCAGAGACAATCAGAGACAGACGACACACCTGAGGAGATGAATGAGTACAATTAATGTCCATGGAAACCAAAGAGTGGGCGGAGCAAACAATTAGCCACAGGGAAAGACAGCAGACAGAAACAGGACAGAAACACAGACAGACTCATTACAGCACCAGGGCTTCCAACTCCTTTTTCAGTTCTGGTTAAAACTAGTTTGCATTGTTCTAGGAAGGGAGAAGTTTACAGCATGGTAAGATAAAATCTTTCATGCTGGCCATTTTCAGCCCGTAAACAAACCCACAACTCCTAATGCTCCAGATACTAAACTAACCTAAAGAAGGCCAAACTAACCTTTTATTGCTCCCTTAATCATTAAAATAGTTTTCAGCTATGCAAGCAAAAGTGTTTTGTACTAATCATTTAGCCTTAAAAATTATTAACTTGGTTTAACAAACATAACATGAGTTTGAAACAGAAGACTGATGGTAATCTGAATCATCTGAATTTTAAATAAACTGATGGGTTTTTCTTTGGGAAAAAAAGGGAATTTCCAAGTGATCCTTGAACCTGTGAAACCTTTTAATTGTAGTATAGATTTTTATATGTAGTATATCAAGTATATGTGTATACATGATCCTTATACAGAAAAATTATGACTATGAGGACATCACTTTATTTATTTTTTATTTATTTCAGTGACTTTTATTTATTCCAGTGTTCACATTTTGGCCTGATTTCACTTTCATTACAGTAATGTACATTGTCAGCCATTCTCCTGGCATTTTGAACAATATAATTGCCATTATTTTGTCATTACCTAGACATTGCACAGACTCTGCTCTACACCTTCTACACTTTAAAAGACGATTATAAAAGGCATTTTGTATCTTTTAGATGTCTTTACACAAGTACCTTGATATTCTCCTGCTCTCTTATTAGCAAAGTATACGGTTTGGGATCGGCAGTGTCAGAAGATGCATGAACAAACATGATAAACAAGGCTAGGCAAAAATACAGGAAACAGTAAACAAAAATACAGCCAAAAACAGGACTGTAAACTCATAATCTAGTGACTCTGTATAGTCAGGACAAAAGGTAAACTAAATATGTACTTAAACTAAATATAATAAAAAAATAAATAAAATGAATATTAAATAAAAAAATCTTTATAATCTGTACTTGTTTATACTTTATACCACAAGCAGTTGTTTATACCACAAGTGGGAAAACATGTCTCATCCCCATCATCCTCAGCACTAGAGCCCCCCAAGGTTGTGTACTGAGCCCCTGCTGTACTCACTGTACATGACTGTGTGACCACTACCAGATCTATGTAGTGGGCCTCATCTCAAACAACAATGAGGTGGCCTACCTACAGGAGATTAAGAACTTGGAGACATGGTGCCAGACGAACAATCTCCTTCTCGATGCCAGCAAAATGAAGGAGCTAATAGTGGACTTCAGCCGAGACCAGGAGAGGAAATACCAACCACTAACAATCAATGGGACCCTAGTGGAAAGAGTGAAGAGTTTCCGGTACCTTGGTGTTCACATCTCGCAGGATCTGTCATGTTCCTGTCACATCAGCACTCTGGTAAAGAAGGCTCGGCAGCATCTCTTCCACCTAAGGTGATTAAGAGTCTTTAACCTGCCCTCTAGGGTGCTAAGAACTTTCTGAACTTGCACTTCCTGACGGGAAGCATCACAGCCTGGTTTGGGAACAGCACCAAGCTCTCCAGAGAGTGGTGCGGTCAGAAGAACGTATCATCCACACTGAGCTCCCTGACCTGAAGTCAATCTGCAGCAAACAGTGCTTGAACAAAGCCAGGAAGATTGTGAAGGACCTCAGACGTCCGAACAATGGACTCCTTTCCCTGTGGCAGTCGGGAAAGCGTTTCCGTTCCCTGAAGGCAAACACAGAGAGAATGAGGAGGAGCTTCTTCCCACAGGCAATCTGAGCCCTCAACCAACAATACGCCTACGGTAGAATCATGTCTCTATGGGCTCATACTCACACATGACACTACTACCTCAGAAGGACCTTTTCACACACAATACATTGTACTGCAGACATCAATTTGGAATACTTTTCACACTGGTCACTTTAGCACACCAGGACCCTTTTGCACACTGCACACAGGACCCTTTTGAACACCATACATTGCATACTGCACCTATCACTTTGGAGCTCTTTTCGCACTGGTCATTTTACATGCTTTGCACATTACCATATATACATCACATCTAAATTATATATAACATACTTATTCGCATTCCACCCCATTCATTGCACATTGTACAGATCAGTTTTTATTCTTACTTTTTGTGTTTTTCCTCATATTCAAGATTCATAGATCTACAGTATGTTTATTGTTTATTTTCTGTCTTTATTTATCCTATATTTTCTTCTCACTACAAGGAACAGTCGTAAAAGACATTTCACTACATGTCCTACCGTGCATGTTTATGTATGTGACAAATAAAATTTGAATTTCATACTTAATTTAATATCATGTCTTAGGCAGTTGTACATTAATTCAGTAAGAATACATATTTTTACAGCCACTTTTAAAGTGTGCTCAGGGAGGCCAAATCATTTACTTAATACGAATGTGACTTTTCATTTTGACAACTGATGACTTATTAAATGTTGACACTACAAACTCTTTTCACTTTACAGTAAATGAGATGTGACTGTAATTACAGTAGCTAGTAGTTCAAACTGGTTGTACATGGGTCACCTGGGTTTATTTGTGACGCATTATTTCCTGGTAAATCTTTATTCGATAACAAAGGCTACACCTTCCACACGTGAGCGTGCTGGTTGCACAGAGGTTACACAGAGCCTGAAAATATTTCATCCTGTTCTGACACATCTGCACAAAGTGTTAACGCTACATGAGGGTACTGATGAATGAGATGTTCAAAGTCACTAGGCGAAAGGCAGGTGACCTCTTATTTCCTCGAGGTAGATTTAGTTTTGACATTGTCTCACAAAAATGCAGGAGAGGTACATACCTTATTTATCTCTATTCATCAGTATGTTCATTTACGTTCAGGTTATTTGTCCAATAACAAATTATATTTTGCAGTATATTATATAAGTACAGAAAAAAATAAATCATGCTAAAAACCTTTAGTTATTTAAAAACTATTAGTTTTTCATTTTTAAGCCACAAAACTGCACATACCATTTCTTTTATGTTTTACTCACTTTAGTCTTGGTTAAAATCGAACCTTACCTCTGTACATAGTAACTCAGATCTAACCCTGAAGCACTCTTATGATAAAGCTAAATATTTTTGGTGATTTAATGAAATGATAGTGAAGTTCAGAGTTAAGAGAAGTTCAGCATTCTGATCTACACAGATCAGTGCATTGTTGAATGCAAGCATGTCACTCGTTTTTTAACCTCTGCTACACCTGTATAAAAGTTCAGCTTAGTTCATACCATACACCTTTGTCCTATTGCTGTATGTATGCCAAAATAGTGGTTAATATCTGGGATCAGAATAACCCAGATACTGAATGCTCAACTGCTCACCAGAATATCCAATACATTAGATCATGATGTACTGGAACACCTTGAAAAGTGGAGATAATGGGACATTACAGCAACATTGTGTAATCTTTTTTATGTAGTGTATGATAATAATTACTGAAACATAGCAGCAATTTTTTTGAAAATGCTGTGTGCCAGGTGCTGTTTTATATATAAAACACACACACACATACACAGACACTGACACACACAAATTCTACAAAGCAATGTAAAATGTTTAATTTCATATATATTATATTATAGTTATACAACTTAGGTGAACCTGTCAGTCAGTTCATTACCTAATAGGAATACCAAGTATGATTCATGTCACTGTTTTCGCTGTACCATACAGGAGTAAAGATCATCAAAAAAAAAAAAAAAAAAAATGGTTCAACTGCATTTTTTGACTCACGACATTTAGCACAGTTCTGGAGGTGTGTACTCTGGGTGTCAACGGACTGTACTTTATAAAGCACTTCTTCAAGAAGTCACAAGAAACATTCATGACCTTTATGATGTCTAGTATATTTTTGTGATCACATCATCGGGTAAGTTTTAAAAGTCTATTTACCTTTCTCTTTTCCTTTGTAACAGTACAGTAATCCTACTACTGCACTACTAATACTACTAATAAAAACTATTAATAGTGGTATTAACCATATTTGCACCAGCCTTGGCTGCTAGATGTATATTTGATTATATGATGTATATTAGCTAATTACTAATCATACTTACTGCTCTTTGTAAAATGCTCAGGATTACAATTTGTTTATTATTAGCATGTTGGAAGTATGAAATTATGCTTTTTATTATTTTCACGTTGATGAACCGTTAGGTCCTCTTATCACTGTTACCAACTGTTATAAACACCATACTCTCTCTGTTTTATTTCTTTTGCAATTAAAAGACTAAAAATGGATGTTCTCATTTTATTAAAATATACATTTTGTCTTACATAAAGCTTGCATGAGCTGTCAAAATTATTCAAAAATGTATTCAAAACCTTGCAGCTAGCAGCACTGACTACCACCTGAGGCAAACAAAATCACGTGCGAAACTGCCTGCTGCTAACTGACCAGGCCAATGAACAGGATATCCAACAGTATAATCAATCAATAATCTTCCCAATTTCTTCTGTGCAACATATACTTCACTGCACAATTTAGTGAAACTAATATTTAAATAACACACCAAATACACAAATATTATATATATTCTTGTATTTAGAGCATGACAGTTTAAGAAACAGGTTTCAAGTTACAAATTTCAATGTAGCTCTATGTATTTCAATGTATTTTCAGTGTTCAATGTACACTGAAAATCAGGAGTTACCTGACTTTTGTCATCAAACCAGCTACTGCAGCATTCTAATTAATTCTTATTCTTTATTTAAATGATTATTTTCCAAAATAAACCTTGTTCGTTAACACAAGAAAAGAAATCACAGCACTAAAGTACTCTGCAGAAATGTTTGCCTTTATCTCATCTGAAGGTGTACAATAAAAATATTAGCTGATTTTTATTCCTGTATACAGTTGACACAATATGTCGGAGTTCTTGTTACATAAGCATGAGTATGTTTTCCATGTTTTCCGCGAACACATTGAACATCTTTTAATCTGTAAGGAGAATAAGACAGCTTAGTAACAGTGAAATTGCTGTGTAAATGCATTATTTCATTATTTTATTTTTTTTAAGATTTAAACTATATTTATATCTTATACAACGAAGGCATACATACCATCGTGCAACTATGAGAGAGGAACAGAATGCAGAACCTCAACCAGACCGACAGGGTACGTTCTTTCCACTCCCGGTTGTTATGCAAACTACATGAATAAATTTGATATAAATATATCTTCCTCCTGCAGATGTCTGTCCCATTAGACAACTAATTGGTTTTAAAAGAACACACCATTTTCCTTCACAGAGGAGATTCCTGTTGGCCATATCAACTTGGCTTTCACACAGGATGAGAAAACACAGGACGAGAACCCAGAGAGTCCTCCACAGGAAGAGTCCAAATCCAAATCAAAGACCAAGAAGTACATCAAGTTTATGTTTATACTTTAAAATTTCTTTATGGAACGTTTATTCTTCCTCTACAAAATGAATATTATAATCAATTTCTCAATATAATAAGCAAGTATCCATTATCACTGTATTTTTAAAGGATTAAGAAAAAAAAGTCTGATAAGCCAAAGGAACCAGTAAAATCAGTTGGACTTTTCCAGTTGGTAAGGGAATATTTGCCACAGATATACAGCTATCACTGAATTTTATAAAACACTGAAATGTTTGTGACTGCCTGGGTTCTTTTGTTATTACAGTTTCGTTATGCCACCTGTCCAGAGGTCTTCCTGATGCTGATTGCTCTTCTGTGCGCTGCTGTTCATGGTGCTTCACTGCCCATAATGTGTATTGTGTTTGGACAGATGACTGACAGCTTTGTACAAAGTGGACAAAAGTTCAATTTTACAGGTAGGTAAGGTGCACCAAAGACAGCATGGACTGTCTTTAACTGTCTGGAAGCACTTACCAATAGGCAGTTATTCCTTATTCCTTCCTACAGTGGCAGTTAAAGATGTGTGACAAAATAAAAAAAAAAGTAAAATGTATACAGTATATTTTAGATTATATTGTATATTACAAAGCTTTGCACAGTCAAGAGTTTATGTATACAGATTGGTGACAAATTAAAGATAAACTTTGTAATTCTGTCAATGGTGTGGGACATTTTGATGCATGGATTCTCTCAGAGAGAAGCATTACTGCAAATCAATACAATCTTGTTCATTTTTATCCTATAATAAAACATTTCTCTCCTAAATGAGAAGGATGCCATCATCCATAGCCATGAAGGCCCACTGAATATTTTGATCAGTGAACAAATGATATAAATCATATGTTATGGCTTTCACAGTCACTTGATCTCAACTAAATTGAGCACCTGAGAGAGATTTTGTAGCAGTGTTATACAGCGCTCTCCGTCACCTTCATAAAAACACCAGCTGAGATAATATCTCAAAAGCATGCTGTTCATTCTCCAGTACAGTTCCCAGGACTTGTATTTATACCAAGCAGTGATGCTCTTCTGGTGGCTTATGTTGACCCAAAACCTTACTAAATCAGTTTATGTTGGTTTTTTTTATTTGATTTGTCAACTATTTCTATGTCATTGTCATGAAAATTCAGTGTAATCAAAAACTGTCAGATTTCATATTCATCAACCATGTCAATGCATATTATAACATTAACAATCATGGAAGTTGCTTACAATTTGCATGAATCTTTACAGGAAACCTCACCTTTAACTCTACACTGAATCCTTCAGAATGTGTTCCTATACCAGGAGTAGACATTGAAGCATCAATGACAAAGTGAATAGAATTCATTTACCTTCTATTTTATTAGAATTGACTGTCACTCATTTCTTAATCATGATAACATCAGCAAAAATTCTCTTTTGCTGATACTCTGGAAGTGAACATCTTTTTCTTATTAAATCACACACAGATATGCTTATTACTTTGTTGGTATTGGGGCTGCAGTCTTGCTCGTTGGAATATTCCAAGTCATGCTATTCGTACTGACGGCCACTAGACAGACCAAGCGGATCAGAGAGAAGTACTTCCATGCGATCCTCCATCAACCGATGACATGGTTCGACATGCATCCCATTGGAGAACTTAACACTCGACTCACAGAGTAGGTTATGATCAGGCCCACTGTCCAGAAACAACGTTGTTTCACACTCTACTGAACATTTCAAAACATTTAGGATTATTGTTTGTTAAAGCTTAGAGTAATGGAACTGCTCTCTCAACAATATGACTTTTCTTTCTGACCACAACAGTGACATAAACACAGTAAATGATGGCCTGGGAGACAAGATCTCTATATTTGTGCAGTTCTTCTGCAGATTTATTACAGGATTGGTTATTGGATTTGTTTACGGCTGGAAGTTGACCTTGGTCATTTTGGCAGTGAGCCCACTGCTGGCAGGTTCAGCTGGTGCATGGTCTATGGTGTGTACAGTTTGCTACTAGAAAATATCAAGATATATATTAAGATATATAATATTATAAGGTATGTCGATTTCACTAACCTAACGACAGTATATAAATATATATTATAATTCTGATTTTTTTCACACTAAGATTCTTGCAACTCTTACGACTAAAGAGCTGACAGCCTATGCTAAAGCAGGAGCTGTGGCTGAGGAGATACTTGTGGCCATTAGGACAGTCATTGCATTCAATGGCCAAAACAAGGCTTTGCAAAAGTAAGAACCTATTGCATATGCTCCTGTGTTCAAAGGCTCAGTGTTTATAAGCTGAAAAAAACACTCTTTCCAAAATGACATTTAATGATCATTTTCTTTATTCTAGGTACAAAACTAACTTGGCAGATGCAAAGAGCTTTGGAGTGAAGAAAGCTATTACCACAAATGTTTCACTAGGACTAACACAGTTCTTCATATTAGGAACGTATGCTCTGGCGTTTTGGTATGGCACAAAGCTTTCTGTGGATGAACCAGAAAATTACTCCATTGGAAAAGTCCTCACTGTGAGTTTGGAATGTGTTACAACATGTACCAGCCATTTCTGCTTTACAGTGTTCTACTATAAATTCATATTAAGATGGATGGTCTAAGATGGTGTTTTCTTTCTCTAGGTCTTTTTCTCAGTGATGATTGGAGCATTCTCTCTGGGTCAGGGAGCTCCCAACTTGGAGAGTGTTGCTAAAGCCCGTGGTGCTGCATATATGATCTACAACACCATCGATATGGTACCTACTTGCTCTTTTTTTATTTAAACCTTTTAATAATCATTTACATTATATGATAAGCTTTGTAAGAAAAGAAACTATTTACATTTTTTTTCATCAATAAGAGACTTACTTAGCTCTTCTTTTCTATCATAGCCTCGTCCCATTGACAGCAGTTCAAAAGAAGGATACAAACCAGACAGTGTTCAAGGTGACATTGAATTTAAAAACATTCACTTCAGTTACCCTTCCAGAAAGGATGTTAAGGTAAATAATATGACCTTAATTAGCTTTCTTATTAAAAAGAGGAGTGCTATTATTCTGCTTTACACGTATCGTGTCCTGTCATAGATCCTGCAGGGAATAAATCTAAAAGTACCCCGTGGAAAGACAATTGCTCTGGTGGGGTCCAGCGGTTGTGGGAAAAGCACCACCATTCAACTGCTGCAACGGTTTTATGATCCAGATCAAGGAGAGGTAAGTATCCTGAAATCAGAGGTCTTGTGAATCTTGGAGAGTAAACATTCAGACTTCTTTGGTTATTTGCTCTGATTAGTGCATCCATGCTTGCAGGTCACCCTGGATGGTCGAGATCTCCGCACTCTAAATGTGCGCTGGCTGAGAGAAAACATTGGCATTGTGAGCCAAGAGCCTGTACTCTTTGGAACCACTATTGCAGAGAACATTCGTTATGGTCGGGAGGATGCCACTGAAGAGGACATTGAACGGGCAGTGAGAGAGGCCAATGCTTATGAATTCATCTCCAAACTACCAGAGGTAAGAGATTCTTTCTCTATGACCCCAATTACGCAGTTACATGATATTTTGAAGTACCAAATAAATACTGCTTGAGGGGCCTCAGGCTTCTATCTATCTAGATAGAACTTTATAATACTTATAATAAATAGTTTAATTTAAAGACTACATCAATGTTTTGACTTGCTTTTCTGAGGCAGAAGCTGAACACCATGGTGGGAGAGCGTGGGGCACAACTCAGTGGTGGGCAGAAGCAAAGGATTGCCATTGCACGTGCTTTAGTTAAAGACCCCAAAATCCTTTTGCTGGATGAAGCAACATCAGCCCTGGACACACAGAGTGAAGCTATTGTCCAGGCTGCTTTAGATAAAGTAAGACTCCCAAAACTCCACATACCATTTTGAGAGATTTTAATGCATATAAATAATTCAGGTTAAGTCATGACAATTCTTGATTTTTGCTTCTCAGGCAAGAGCAGGCCGAACCACCATAGTGATTGCTCACCGGTTGTCCACAATCCGTACTGCTGATCTAATTGCTGGCTTCAATGATGGTCAAGTGGTGGAGCTCGGCACTCACAGGGAGCTTATGAACAAGAAAGGAGTCTATTACTCTCTTGTCACACAGCAGGTACTCACGCAGCTTCCCCACTGATTAGAGTCACAGTCACGGTGTAAAAGGAACTGTGTTCTTTAATGCTGTCTTTTCTATTTACCTATTTTATATAGTCACAAAAAAGTCCAGAAGATGATGATGATGATGATGATGGTGATGATTTTGACGATTTTGATTTTGATGATGATGATGATGATATTGATGGAACGGGAGAAACGTACGAAAATCCTGACAACCTTCTGGAAGTCACGATAGAAAACGGTGGACTTGAGAGAAATTCAATAAGACGTAGCACAACGAGATCATCAAAAAGGAATTCAAAGAAAAAAAAGAAGTCAAAAAAGTCTAAATCTAAGAAAGAGAAGAAGGTACAATTTGTAGCACAATAGCTGTGGTTACAAAGATGGTTAAAGCACAGTTTGTTTGTCATGTGCTGGTTTAATTTTCAATATTGTCATACACACAGTCATCAAAATGAAACGATTGAATAATGGCCTGCATAATAACTTTAATAATACAGTATTATAATAATACAATTTAGTCATACTATTAAATAAAATTCATCTCTTTATCAGGAGAAAGAAAAGGTTGCAGATGTCCCTTTCACCAAAATTCTGGCTCTGAACAAACCTGAGTGGCCCTACCTGACAGTGGGTATACTGGCCAGCATTGTGGGAGGAGCTGTCTACCCTTGTGTGGCTATCCTCTTTGCCAAAATCATTGGTGTGAGTAGCTGCCTTTCTTTGTGTTTGCTACTTGTCAACAGATTTGTTGTTTGTATGCATATGACTCATGCATAGTGAGTAGACTGGTGCAAGGGCACATTATTTTCCATTTTAAAATGTATCTTCGATTGCATTTTAATAGATTTTTTAATGTGTAGGTATTTGCTGAGTCTGACCCTGAAGTGAAGCGACAGAAGACTCTGATGTTCTCCCTTCTGTTTCTCCTGCTTGGAGCTGTGTCGTTTATCACCTATTTCTTACAGGTGCACTTGAATAAATACCTTATAAATAATGTATTAATAAATAATACATTATTTCAAACTTGACACATTATCTTGTTATTACTTACTGTTCAGATTTTTTAAACTTTTCCTATTTGAAATACTGAAGTCACTATTTCCAGGGCTACATGTTTGGCAAGTCTGGGGAAATTTTAACTATGAGACTGAGGAGTCAGGCATTTAAAGCCATTTTGAGACAGGTATGCCAACACTTTTCTACACCGTATTATATATTACTAGAAGACAAAATGATAAAATCTTGTTATACTCAAAGGAGGCTACTTTGTAAAGTTTGTTTACATGTTTATAGGACGTTGGCTGGTTTGATAACCACGACAATGCAGTAGGAGTCCTAACCACTAAGCTAGCAACAGACGCATCAATGGTTAAAGGGGTAAGTGATTTGCCATCATAAGGACTCATCATTAAGTCTTTGTAACCTTTAAAGTTCCTGGCCTACTACTCAGTTATAATAAAAATGTTAAAAATGTGTTTTTCAGTATCTACTATGAGTTAAAAGGTAATACCAGTAATACTAAGAGGTCAAGGAGCGACATAGGAAATGTTCATGTGAATATGTTCACTATCACTATTCTCTTATTCTTAATTTCTCTTTCAGGCAGCAGGATCTAGACTGGGTTTGACCAGCAACACTGTCTGCTCCCTAGGAATTGCTGTGATCATAGCCTTCATTTATTGCTGGCAACTAACCCTTCTTATCCTTTCCTGTGTACCATTCCTTATTGGGTCCCATTTTATCCAAATGAGAGCTCTAGGAGGTCATGCTTCCAAAGATCAGAGTGCACTAGAAATGTCTGGCAAGGTACACTATTATATTACTAATATTATTATAAGAATACTAAAATGAATAGACTATGGTTCTTTTTTGCCTCTTAGCGGATGTTGCAACTTTCTCAATAGGATTTTGTATTAAACTAACGTTGCCATCTTATTCTTGAAACCTGATTTTTACCTTCAATCAAACAGAATTTAAAGAAACAGGTCTTTTACAGTGAGGTTTCTTATTGCCACTGCAAATAAAACACCAGTTTACCTTAATGTACACTCATTATGCTCCACAGATATCCACAGAAGCTGTTGAAAACTTTAAGACGGTGGTTGGGTTAACAAGAGAAGATGTCTTCTACAAAAAGTTTAATGAGAGCCTCAGTAAACCATATCGGTACAAATTAATTACAGTACTCTTTTCTTTAGTGCAAAACAAATAGAAAAACAAAACTTTGACTTATTTGATATATACAGACAAGTGACAAATTAAAGTGAAAAATAAAAAAGACTCATAAGGTGTCTTTGGGCCAAGACAGCTTCATTGTGCTTGGTATAGATACAAATCTCTGGAACTGTACTAAAGGGATGAACATCAGTCTTCTCAAAAACTTCCTTTCAATTATATTGGCTGATGATAGGTCCAAAATAAGAATGAAGAACCAAAATATTCCAACAGGCTGGATTGAAATCTGGTGTCTGTGAACACCATACAACAAATAGACTTTTTATTTGTCACAAGTATGTATTTTTTTTAAACATTCATTTAATGTCTGGTTTTACAAATTTACATTTACTTTTTATTTTTAGGTCTGCTTTATGTAAAGCACCTATCTATGGACTAACCTTTGCCATTTCCCAAGCAATTCCTTTCTTTGTTAATGCTGCGGTCTTCCGTTTTGGTGCCTGGCTGATTGCACATTGCTACACTGAATATGAGAATGTTTTCCTGTAAGTACAATTTGCAAAGTATTTCATGTCAACTAGACTTTTGTTGCTGCAGTCTTCAAGCAGAATACTGATTATTAATTTTTTCAACAGGGTATTTTCTGTTATTGTCTTTGCCGCCATGAGCATTGGCCAGACCTCTTCATTTGCCCCAGACTTTGCCAAAGGTAAAGCTGCAACTGGGAGAATCTTAAAATTGCTTGACACAGTCCCTGAGATTGACATCTACAGTGAGGCAGGAGACAAACCAGTAAGTGAAATATCATAGTTGTTGGCCTTTGACTTACTATAAAAAGATCCAAACCCATTATATTCCTTATTATATTAGTTTATTAGAGCAGCTCAGTGCTGCTACTGTATAGTTTTTATATGGAAATATTAAGTTCCTTCTCTTTTTTTAGACAAACTTTATGGGAGACATAGAGTTCTCTGATGTGCACTTCTCGTACCCTACACGTCCAAACACAAAGATTCTGCAAGGCCTAAACATATCGGTGGCTCAAGGGCAGACATTGGCACTGGTGGGAGGCAGTGGCTGTGGGAAAAGCACCTCAGTTCAGCTGCTGGAACGGTTCTACGACACTGCCAGTGGGCATGTGGTGAGTTTGGATCATAGAAATACTTTTGTAATATTTACTTACAGAATTACAGCCAGTCATATCAACTATGTGTATCTCTGTGTAATATAATAATATGACTATTTTGGTTTTAAAAAAGATACTGTACTAGATGTTGCTAACTATTTGCATTGCTTATTGCATTTCTTGCTTAGTTAATGGACGGGGTGGACACTAAGAAACTGAACCTTGCTTGGCTTCGCTCTCAGCTGGGTCTGGTCTCTCAGGAACCCATCCTGTTCGATTGCACCATTACTGAGAACATACAGTATGGAGACAACAGCCGTGTGGTCAGCCAGGCAGAGATTGAGGAGGCTGCTAAGAATGCTAATATCCATGACTTTATTCTTAGCCTGCCAGAGGTACATTTAATGAATGGGAGAGAATGTGTGTGCCTGCATATAAGTGGGCATTTCTATAAAAAAGTTGTTAAGGAATATTACCTCTTGAAAATTTCAATAACAATAGTTATTGAGCTATGTTATCACACACACACACACACACACACACACACACACACACACACACACACACACACACACACACACACACACACACACACACACAAACACACCCACACACACACATGAAATTAAATATTTATACATCCTATTCTATTTTTCAGTTTGCAGAATAATACTGTATTATAATTCATCATAATGTACATGTAATAATTCTTAGCTTATGACGCAAGTAGAATTTGAATTTGATTCCCCCTGGCATAGAACATCCATTAATAATAAGAAAACTGCATTTAAAGAAATAGAATTAGAATTAGAAATATTCAGCAATATCTAGCCTATGTAATGACTTTACATATTTACACTGTTTAGCTAGGTGAAAAAAGTCACTATTTGTTCATATCTAAAGTAAAGTGGGTGAGCTAGCAAACATACCTCAAGCGCACTAGCGAAAAACAAGTCAACTCTGCATCTGTTCTCTGTTTTCCCATTTATACTTGATTTGTTTTGTTGAAAGTTTATGATCATGATCATGAACAAAATACTTATCATTTTAGAAATACAGCACACGTGTGGGAGATAAAGGCGCTCAGTTGTCTGGTGGCCAAAAACAGAGGATAGCGATTGCTCGAGCTTTGGTCCGACAACCTAAAGTGCTGCTACTGGATGAAGCTACATCAGCCTTGGACACCGAGAGTGAAAAGGTTAGTGAGAGGTTCCTGGTTGTCTTTGCCGTTGTCTTTGTTTAATACTGGATTTACAACATATTAAACTTTACAATTTACAATTACATTTAAAGTTTACATGTGAAATGGTTTTAACTGGAAAACAAAACAAGACAAAACAAGAAAAATGACACTGATAAGGACGAAGCTTAATAAGGTTTTTATTAATGCCCAGGAACTCACAATTTCTTATCGTTATTTCCTCTCTTTGCTGTGATCTAGATTGTGCAAAAAGCTCTGGATGATGCTCGACAGGGCCGCACGTGCATTGTCATCGCTCACCGATTGAGCACTATCCAGAACGCTGACATCATTGCAGTCATTCAGAATGGCAAGGTGGTTGAGAAGGGCACACACAGCCAGCTAATTGCCAAACAAGGAGCGTACTATGCCCTTGTAAATGCCCAAGTTTCCCACTAACTGTCACTGTATTTTTATAAGCATCTGTGTCATGCAAAGTCATATGTAGCGGAATCTTACACACAACTCTATTTACAAAGTATTAGTGATTGCCATTAGAAAGGAATACATACTTATATCTCTTTGACAAAAACTACATGTAGTTTATTTATCCTCATAGTACTCATAGTGTATCTTACACCTCGCAAATATAATGTATTTTTGTTGAACTATATGTGTACAACAATGAAGTTATAGCTTAAAATATGGTCTTAATGTAATCAGAAAAACAAATATATTTGGTTTACATGTAAATATATTTGTTGATTTAACTTTAAATCGATTAATTTAGGTACTCAGGAATAAAGGAATAAAGATACATATAGTACCTTATTTATAACCTACTCATTAAACATTTCTTTGCGATAAAAAGTCTTTAGTTATGACATGGTACATGGCCAAAATTTTGAGGATACCTGCATTATATCACACCCATATGTGGTTCTTCCCCATAGACCAGTGGTTCTCAATCTTTTAAGATAACGACCCCTAGATTAAGATTGACAAGAACTCATGACCCTCGCTGCCACTGAATACACAAAAATTAAACAAAACTATTTGTTTTAGTCCATTCACATTTTAATAATATTTACTTCAATACATTTGAACGATAATTAAGAAGCTCCAAGCTCCATCCGTGATCTTAAGGGTTTTTTCATATATGTAACAGCGGGGAAAAATCTCCTCGCACAAATATGTAGATTTGAATTGGAGGAGTACATCCATTGCCAAATTCTTTGCGGCCTTCTGGGCTATTATTCTGCCACTGCCATCCAACATTGAGGCAGTGTAGAACTGGAAAATAAAGTTTTTAATGTTCGATCACTAGACAACTCCAGCAAAGCAGCTTCCAGGTTTGTGGGGAGATGAGTCCTAGGTTCAGAAAAAAGTTGTTGTATCCAGTCATACAGCTGTGGTCGTGTCTCCTTTGAGAGATAATTGTTCCAACGGGCAGTGGAGATGACCAGTGACATGTGCTTTCAGGTTGCTGATCCTCAGTCCACTCTCCTCTTGTTGCTCCTCTAGCTCAAGAAACATCTCCACAATACCCTGTTCACCGCTCAGCCCATCTTTCCAACTTTTTCACGAATGCAGCAACTTTGTCATTCATTGTCAGAATGTTTGTGTTTGGCCCTTGTAATATCAGATTCAACATGTTCAGCCTTTCAAATATACATGCAAACATGTGCAACAGGATTTGACAACCAATCTGGATGTGACAGATGATGGGAAAATCTCAGTTTTGAGTCTTTTAACAATGAGTGCACTCTCATGCAGTTCATAAAGCTGACTGAGTGCACTTCCTGTTATAACCATCAGTTTTCGGTAAGTCGTGACTTGACCTGATAGTCTGCTGATTGCTGGATGAGATTTTGTGTGATTTATATGCAATTCTGACTGAATAATTCAGAACACTGTTAAACTAAGGATCAAGTGAGGATCAATGTGAGGAGCCACTTCTAGAACCTTGGACTTAAGTCCTTTGTTTTTACCTGCCATTGCAGCTGCTCCATGATTTATCCCATGAAATCCCATTTCTACTATTTTGGTGTCCAGCTTGGTGAAAATATCTCTCCTGTTCCCTCCATTGCTGAGCAGAAGATCATATCATCATTAAGTTTGCTGTTAAATGAGAAACACTGCAATAGACAATTGTCTATAATGTATTTTTATGCTGTAGCATTAAGTTTTGGTTTCACTGGAACTGAGGAGTCTATCGCAATCCTATTCCAGTATGACACCCTGAGCGGATTCCATTAAAACATTTGATATGAACTAGAAAGTGACTGTGCACCAGGCTTCCTCAGCCAACACCAGTACCTAACCTCACTAATGCGGCAGAAAATCCCATAGCCACACTCCAAAATCTAATAACAAACCTTCCCAGAGAGGATTCATTTGGAATGGGATGTTCAAAATAAGCATACGTGTATGATGGTACACGTACTTTTGGCCATATATTGTACTTACTTAATGATATTATTTCTTCTGAATTATTCTAAACCTGCTGTTTGTTCTGTATCTCTGTATAGGATTTTTTCGTAAGTCTGTAAATGTACATAATGATTTGTGACTTTTTATGATTTTTTTTTTTAATTTTGTTTTGTATGCATGATTGTACATAGGATTAATAGTATTTCATAGTGTAAATAAAAAGCAAAATACTGTGAGTTTATAAAGTGGATCACTGGATTTGAGCTTTCATTTGCCATGAATGGAAACAGAATGTACTTCAGAAATGTAAAGATTAGAGTTTGTCTCTTATGTGAAGTTATCAGAAGTAAGTAGAGACGTAAATGTAGACAACAGGTCTTAGAGACAGTATTATTAACTCGGCATCCAAAGTTGGAATTGGATATTCAACAAGTGCATACCGGTGTGACAGACAGTCAGTTGTCCACATACTTTTGTCTATATAGTGAATATCAGAACTGAGTGTGTTCACTTGTGCTAATACCAAATGAATTATGGCTGGGTCTTGCATGTGACTAATTATTTGATAACAGCTTTTCTTTTTGCACTTTTGCACATCCACTGATTTTACATTTACATTTACAGAATTTAGCAGATGCCCTTGGTCTCTGTCAATAAATACATCAATACTGGTTCATGGCCTAGTGACAGAACAGAAATGATGGTAGGTCCAGTCTAGAAGTGCTGGACAATCAGAAGGAGGGTGACCTCTTGTGGTGACCTTATTAAATACAGTAGATTCTGATTTGTCTGGGTATTATTTTGACAATCTAGCCTAATGTGTGAGTTTTTCTCTCATTTCGACACACTTTTAAGTGGCTTTATTTGTGTTAGAGCCTTTAAAGCTTCATAAATGATTTGACATACTTCGTAAATGATCAAATAATCGTACAGGCTTTGTAAATGATCAAAGGTTCCTCTGGAGGGAAACAGGAAAGGAAACAGCTTTTAAGAAGATCTGTACTAACTAAACAACCCATGCCTCTACCTACCTGTGATCTTTAAGCAATGTTGCAAGGTATTTTTAAAACAGTATAACTAACACTATACAGGGCAAAAACTGCTTCTTCTTGGAAAGATCTTGGTCTGATTTCTGGTATGGGAAGAGTGTCAGGCTTTACAGGTTTGTTCATTAAGACCCACATATCCTGTGCACTAATTACAAAAGAGCAAAAGAAAAACAAAACAAAACAACAACAAAAATGGTCAATGAAGTTATTAGAAAAATGTAGCCCCTGCAGTCTTTGGGTTGTGTTTTACAACAAACAACAAGCATTTTGATACTGTATGCATTCTGTTTATTATACATATCAGAGTGTGTGTCAGTCAATTTTTACAAATCTAATGTACATCATGCCTTTCACTGTAAATGATCAAAGGTTGCTCTGCATAATAGACGTGTACAGTCATTGCTTGCTGCTACATTCATAGCTCCTTTATGATTGTTTTTAATGATAAAGTAACATAGCATTTATTGACTTTGTTTAAAAAGTCTGATACATAAATTTCAAAGTTTGTTTCATTATTTTATTAAATTAGCATGTGATATAGTCCATTAAATGCTGTGGTGTATTACTCTACACAGAGGGATGGGGTCCTAAAAATCGCTCTTCATTTCTTAGCTATGTCAACCTGCTTTTGTCAAGTGTTTCCACAAAACCTTCTCTAAATTGGATATATATATATATATATATGTATATATATATATATATATATATATATATATATATATATATATATATATATATATATATATATTCACTAATTAAATATAGTTGAATTGTTTATAATTTCATGTAATTTGTTTGATAATTATATTATGGATGTTGTTCAAATCAAATTCAAAAATACCAATCATAGATGCAGTTTTTTTCACTGATGTTACAGAACAACTGATATACTGACATATTTATTGTTTCACACACTCTGGATTTTTGATGAACATTAGTGATTTGAGACTTGATGTTTTACTGAGCAAGTGTACACTGACAGGTAGTGGGCGCTATTTTGTGAATAGAAGTGATAACTTGTGGGTAAAAATAACTACATTATTGTGCCATAGTCCAGGGCTGAAAATTATCCTCTGATAAAGATTATATTACAGAGGTAACACGAGGTCATATATTTATTTATTTATTTATTTATTGATTGATTTTTAGCTAGAAATAAGGTAACACGAGGTCATTTATTTATTTATTTATTGATTGATTGATTTTTAGCTAGAAATAAGGTAACACGAGGTCATTTATTTATTTATTTATTTATTTATTTATTTATTTTTAGCTAGAAATAAGGTAACAGGAGGTAATTTATTTATTTGTTTATTTATTTATTTTAGCTAGAAATAAGGTAACAATTGGACATTTTTACTTAAACATAATAGTTCTACATAGCCCAGAAATTTGACTATGTTAAATTAGTGTATGTTAATTTTATCTGCAAATCTAACTACAAAGCCACATCGTCGTATTAATCACAAGAATATTAAATAACTACACGTTAGAAAACGACATTTAACATACGTCGATAAATAATAAATGTAATCAAAAAAGTTTCACGTACATTATAAATTAATATTATCGTTTAATGTGGGGAAAAAATCTTACATTCCTTGCAGTTTATTTCTTTTATTTTAGATGTTTTCTGTGTTACGCAATGTGTATCCTAAACTTTGCACGCAAGATCGTCTTATATCAACTTACTTTAGCAGGCCTGCGTAGTGCTTGTCGGGTTTTCTTTGTCCTTTCCTATACTTTTATTTAGTGTGTTTGCTTCTACTTGCTTCTTGTTTGCTGTTTGGACACTAACATATTAAATCCTGCGAGTACAATAGCAGTTTGAGGCCGCAGAGGGGCGCTACGACCTCACAATACGATAATGCATTTCCTTTACGCACGCATCACTTTAACCTTTACACTTATCTCACTTCGAGCAAACAAAAATAAACAAGATAAACTCTGATAAACGAGTGAAAGACTCAAAAAAGTCGAAAAATATCAGGACAAATTGTCATTAGATTATTCGTTTAAAACGTTAAAAAAAACTCCAAGCGTTTTTACGCATATAAAGAAACAATAAAACTTTTTTATGCAGGTCCATATGACTGATATTCAACGACTAGGGTTAAACCTACATGGATTTTTTTCGATTATTCGTTGCAAATAATCCAGCTATATATTATTGCATCTTCTCGTGATGCATCGATGAAAACACGCAGTATTTGCTACTGGATTTGATTTCGGTGTATTTCAATCTATTGCATCCTTTTCCCGTTTTTCGGTCTGAGGAAACAATAACGCTTTCGGGCTGAACTGAGTCTAACCTTTTAACAGATACTGAATCGATTAGACGAGTCAGAATAAATGTGTAATAAATGTTCAATGAAAAAGTACAGTTAATAATGACATTTGCAAACCTAAAACATGATTTGCAAACCTAAAATAAAATCCCTATAGTTTTGCTAATTTCTCTCTTTCTCTCTCTCTTTCTCTCTCTTTCTCTCTAAAAAAAACAGAACATTTAATTCACATTTAAGCTTAACAGCCTAAGAAATAACCTATAACGAATCTGTCCAAAGTTGGTGAGGAAGTTCATTGGAAGCAAAAATTTATATAAAAATTAATATTTTGTTTTAAATATAAAAATGTGTGAAAATTCTCATGGATATGGGTTATGGAATAAATCTGTTAATTCCATTAAAAAGTACACTGTTTGACGCAAACAAAAAAAATCCTAATTTCACAAAATCCTACAAAATAATGGCTAAATATCCTCCGGTATCTTGCTGTATTTATCTTCAAGTGACTGAACAAAACCATTTTTTTATGCTTGGCTTAGGGAGTCAAAGAAACTGACATAAAGTGCAGAGTGATAGTAAACTTAACCCATGTTGCCTTTATTGAGGGGCTTTGAGAGAGAGAGCCATTTCTTGGGAGAAAAGTATAGAAATGAGCTCCTCTCACATGTGCATGCTGACATAAATGATGTCATTAATTTCGATTTTTCAGTTTTACAGTTTAAAGGTGCGACTCTATTAAATCGCAAAATTAAAGATCAGTTATACAAAAAAGAAAGTCCAATTTATGGATAAATATGACGTCTTGACAAAAATGCACTCCATTTGATATATTTACTAAAGTCAATATGCAACTAAAAATAGCTACTATACAAAAATGTATCTTGGACAATACGTTACCCAAACTTTTACACAGGTATGTAATAATCCTCTAAACTATTCTATACAGTTTCAATATGTACATTCGTTTTTCAGCAATAGCAAATAAGTAAATTTCATACAAATATTGTCAGCTTTTGTATTCTTCCTGAATAAAGACCAATGTGCGACATATATGCTATGCTTTTTTTTTGCAATATTAAAGAAATTATTTTGAACAAAAAAAAAATCTTGGCCACATTACAGCGTATTTTAATTGTGAATTTTGAAGAATAAAGTGCCACTGTTTTATTTTGAGGAAACAGAACAGAAGCGAAACATTGCTGGCCCTTTCACTGATTGACATTTCAAAACTTGGATTTAACGAATTCAACTGTATCCAACACGAATCCATTAAAATGGGCCTTTGGAGCAAATTCGTCTTCGTGCCCAGATTTTCCCCAAAAGTTTTCACTTCTTTCCTGCGACTGCGTCACAGAATCTGTCCGGGCCAAGGCTGACTTTTTGCGTTATCATCAACTTTATGTCTTGATAACGTCGAAGTGAAGCTGGCTCCTCTGTTATTTCTTAGTAAACCTCAGTACCTTGTTTGTAAAGGTCACTGACCCTGCCGCTTCGATTCCAGTCATTTTAAGCAGTTTAATCGAGGGAGTTGGCGCGGCCGTTCATACTCGGCGGAAGTGCCTCGGCGGGCTGTAGCAAGTCGGGGGAATTGCATGAAGGGCTGCCGGGCCCGCTGTGCTCGCTGTCGGTGTCACTGCCCCTTTTACCGCCGCTGCCGCCCGAACCAGAGCCCGCGGAGCCGCCTGCACTGTGGGTCTTCACGTGTTTGCTCAGGTGGTCACTGCGCATGAAGCGCTTGTTGCACACAGGGCATGCGAAACGCTTCTCACCTGTGTGCGTGCGCAGGTGCCTCTGGAGCTCATCGGAGCGCGTGAAGCGCTTGCCGCAGAAGAGCCAGTTACACACGAAAGGCCGCTCGCCCGTGTGCCACCTCAGATGCGCCTTGAGGTGCGACGTCTTGCCGTATACCTTGCCGCAACCGGGGATGTGGCAGCTGTGAAGGCCTTTACGGCGCAAGCTCGCACCCGCAGGTCCCAGGCGTTCTGCCTCCTGGCAGTTGGGGCAATCACACGTGGCACGGCCCGAGTAGCGGCGCGCTGACGACCTGGGTGAGCCAGCCAGTGAGGCAGACGGGGCCGCGCTCAGCATGGCACCTCCTGCGCCACCCAGGGGAGATGGGCTCGAGTCCGGGTAGGAAGAGAGTACAGGCTTAAAGCCGTCCATGATGTGCTGCCCGCCGGACAGCAGGTGTGGCGACGCACTTGTGCTGAATGCAGAGTGACTCAAACCGGAATAGTCCGAGTTGTAGCCGCCCAGGGGCGAATGCAAAGACGTTTGGAGTCCTCCTGAATGGAGTGGTGTCTGCAGCGCTGCGGCTCCGTTGGCGTTCTGGACGTCAATCCATCCGGCGCCAACGTCCCACCAGGCGGAAGCGCTCGTGGCACCAACATCACCAGTCGGCAACCCGGCGTGCGAAGATTTGAACCATGATTCGTACGGGTGCGCAACGCTCATGCGCGGGTAGATGCCTTGTAAGCCGTCCACGCTGGCGTGCACTTTGGAGATGAACACTGGCTGATGGCCGGCTTCCTGAGAGGCGCTCGATGCCGGTGGCTGGAACACGGGGTAGTCGTTGCCGAGATGAGAGCTGGAGGAGGCTCCGGGTGTCAGTGAGAAGGCGCTAGACGCCGTTGTGCCACCAGCACTGAAGGAGTCTGTCAAAGCCCCGCCGTTTCTGGTCACGCCGAAGCTGGAGGATAAACCCGAGCCCAGACTGCAGCTGCTAGCCGTTGCGCGCTTCCATGGGTGAAATCCCTTTCCGAAAGACGACGTGTTATCCGAAATCGCGGATGGAGAAGGGCACCCGATCTTGTTGCAAGTCGCAGCCAGCATGGCTAAAGGTGTCGAACCTAATCGCGGCTCCTCCTGGAGATAAAAAACGAGTTTAAAGGTGAGTTTATATGCAGTTATTATTTTCATCAATACCAACAAGAAGTCTGTTTTTCTCGCTTTAACCAGTTGCAACAGCCAAATGTTAAACTACTGGGTAACAATAGTAACTAAGTTAGAAGACATACCTGTAGGATGGATGGTATAAAAGCTAGGATAAAACAAGTACTAACTTTAGTCACCGGTCAAATATATATATATCATATATATTCCAACATGGACGTACTATGAACATGAGAAGAATTTGTCGAATAGAAACCAGGTCGCAGATTAGAAATGAACCTCCGCTTGGATCTGCTCACTTGCTTCCACAACACATAATCAAGTGACTGTCTTTCCTTCGCTGACCGAAGTAATTTTAATCCCCTCGGCAGAACAATGGTAGGACTAATTAAACCAGCAAGAAACTCCTTACACTCACCCCTAGAAGTGAAGTTGCCATCACAAAAGTGCCCTCCTCAGAGGATCTTTTTTATATTTATGAATTAGAGCGGTGTTTTTTTTTAGAGGTGTGCAATACAATGATGTGGTCCGCCCATTCCAGCACAATTGTAGGCTCTGCTCAGGCTTTGAAGTGCCGCTGTGACCTGGGCGACCAATCAGAGCAGCCGTACTTTCACGCGGCCACATTCTAGCGTGAGGTCATCAATAGCGCGCTCCAGACACGTTCCTCCACCCCCTTCATCCAGCCAGAGCGCAACTTTAATGAGCCACTGGAATTGTTTGGAAAAGTTGAGCTTTGTTTTGTTATGAGCACTGTATTCAATCCTGCAATTGTTTATAATAGCAATAACATGATTATTGTTGTTATTATTATTATTATTGTTAATAACAAACAACAATAATAACTATAATAATAATAATAATAATAATAATAATAATAATAATAAGCCTAAGGCCTTAAAACAGACTTTTTGTTTTCTTTTGTAGACTTCATCCAAATAATAAAAGTAAGATTTCAGACATAAAAACAAGACTTTATAGTTGCTCATTTTAAAGTCTACTTCAGATAAGTAAAACAATATATATATTTCAATCATTTTGTTTCTGCATTACATTTTATTCCCAGAAACACAGGATAAAAAGAGGACCAGCTGTCATTCACATCCCCCCACCCACCCCCCCAAAGATTTCTTCTAAGTCTATCATAACTGCAGTAAATGGTGTTAAACTGACCGCACCTACTGTTTGACGCATTTATATTTAAATGAATAGAATATAGCTTGGGCTAAATATGCGCCTCCTGAGTTTACTGCTGGTTGTAAATCTGATTGAGAGCGCACAATTTGAGGATGTAAACTATTTCTCGGTTTCTTTCCGAGGTGATAGAGTGATAGGTGATATAATAGATTATGTCGCCCATGAGGTCCCTGAATACTGGGATCCTCTCAGGATAATGAAGCAGGATAGGAAGCTCTATTTACATGCAGCATAGCATGCGAGGCATAAATTTCATTTGAATTTCAAATTTAATAAAGCAGGAGGTTTTAATCATGAGAAGTTTTATTTGTTTGATATTAACATTCTTATTGACCGGCTTCGTTGACCAGCCTGGTCATTATAGGACAGCAGAAAAAAAGTTAATTAAAACGACCGAGGAGGATTCATCACATCATGGGCCTGAGTCTTGTCGCCTGTTTTATTGCGCTCTGTGATAGATGGCTGATCAGATTCATTTCTCTGTTTCTTCGATTTGCACAACAGTTTGGCCGATTCCATCTCTAACGATAACGCTAATAGCCACAAAAAAAAAAAAAAAAAAAATTCACAGAGGGCATTGGGAGAACTGGATGATTTAAGATATTATAAGGGCACAGGACAGGGCAAAACAATAATTAAAAAAAAACATCAATACAAATAATTATAGCTGTTAAACATGTATAGGCAGCATCGATTGAAAAAAAAACTTTTTTAAATAACAAAATAAAGACTTAAGTTTTAAGTTTTAATGCCACACACACTTTTCCCTGGGTGTTTTTTTTTTGTGCCTTTAGTATAAATACCGTTCAAATTAAATTAAGGTCCACAAGTAGAGTTTAAAGACCACTGTTGTAACTTCTTACTGTAGTCAAACAGCTAATTAAACACACACAGTATCACCTCCCAGGATATAGGATACATACACAAAGGTACAGAAGATGTACCCTGGAAAGGACCATCCCAGCAACAAGATAAGTTACATTGTGATTTCTATATTTCTCAGAGGCAAATTAAGGTCTGAATAAAATGCCCAGCGCTATAAATTCACGTGCTTATAGATTCCTCATTTTATTTTATCAATATGGTAAATATGTCTCAGACGGAAACATTGTTTTAATCTATAGAAATTAAGCGTTCCGGCGTGAGGTTATCATAAAAAAAATTATAATACATATACATTTAATATATAATATTAATATACATTTAATATATATATGATATATAATTCAGACGGCGCACAATTCAGCGCAGAAATGATCACAACGTTTAAATCACGCACCAAAGGATAACATTAAACCTGAATGTTCCATAAAGCGCAGCAGTGTCGGAGGAGTGCAACAGGGTGCGTGGAGGAAAAGTCATACCGTGTAAATGCCCGCAGGCTGCGCCACCGGGTCCGAGTGCAAACACGCGAGCTCAGATATATATATAATAAACTTCACCTTTGGAAAGACGAGTTTAGTTTTAGCTAACGGAGTAAGAAAGCTCTCTGTCACTGCTGGACTGATCACAATATGTGCTGGAGTCCTCTAGAGACTTCACACACTGCGAGGCGCAGAGTGAGACACAGCACTGGTCTCTTCTCAACACTCACTGCAGGTACTATGCTTCTATTCTTCTAGTAGCCCTTATTATTACTGATAAATAACTAGTCTAAAAACCTACATAATCTTACTATCTATATCTAGACTATCTATCACCCATAGGAAAAAAAAAGCAAGATGCAGGTTCCCATCACATGTTGAACTGAAATGAAACAGACTAGAGAGGAGTGGGACAGAGGGTGCTCAGGTTCCTGTTGGACTGAACAGATGTCCTCGTCTCGCTCTTTCTTCTGTCGTATATGGGCTGCGCTACCATCACGAAATGGAGCTAAAGACAGACACGGCCCATTCGATGGCCGCAATCATCGCGTTAGTTCTGGACCAGTGAGCGCGAACAAAACCTGCTTCATATCGCTCGCTCCCGCATAATTCCACGCACAGATAAAGGAAGGAAAACAAGTGCTCGAGACGATGCGAGCACTTTCCTCTCCCTGGCTTTAATCGAGCATAACAACGGTTCACCTGTTCAAGCTATGCAGAGGTCTGATTATGGTCTAATAGAACAAACGAGATATAATAGGGGTATCAAGTCAAATAAAAAATCAAATAGAAGTCAGAAAACTTCTGTATATTATTGCATGTATTTAATATCTGTTCCGAAACTTCCAGATTATGATCTCTCAGGTTATGTCCTGTTAAAAAAGTTCCTATAGTGTAGCCCAAGTTCTTGACATAGAATACATTTCACATATCAAACACTTGTTTCTCTAAAAATGTTAAAATGCCATAGGAAATATCATCATTGTTTGAAAAAGGAAAACCGCTTATGAAAACCTTTTGAATAATACTTTTATAATCTGAACATAACAACACAGCCCTGCATAAAAACTCTTTCTAGAACTGTATAAATCTAATTAGGTTTAGCATAACATTATGGTGATTATTTGCAGTTTTATATGAATATGCATCACGCAGATGTCCTCAGACATATTCTATGCAACTCAGTATAATAGCCAGTGTTGTGACTTTGTTAAACGTCATACCAGTTTTCATTGCAACGCAGTACGGTTGTGGCCCCAGCTCTGTCTGTTCAGTAGGAGGTCACAGAGAGAGCGAGCAGATGTCTGTGTGTATGGAGCTGCCAAGTGAGGCCAGGGCAGTGGAGCCTCAGACACAAGAGTCCAAATGGTGTGACAAAGGAGGAGCAGGAAGCATGGCTGTGCCTGGTTGAGCCTCAGAGAGGGCCAGTCCACTGCCAGACACACAGACCACAGACCCGGAACTGAAACCCACTGGAGGAGAGCCACAGGCCAGGTGATCACTTATAGCTGGGTCACAAATGTACAATGACAAATATGGATGTATGGACATGCACTAAAAATCACAGATCTATACACAAGTATAATATGTGAAAAGTTGCCAGTTAAGAGATTTAAGTTACTAATAAAGCTATATATAATGTATTAAATTATATGATCTGTCCACCAGCATTATTCCAAAATAAGAAACAAAACTGTTAAAAAACACACTGTTTATTACACGTTTTACTTGTAAAAAATCGTTGTATTCTCAACACTGTAGTTGTGCCTTAATGAATATAAAGTCTTAAAAATGTTTTTTTTGAATTGTAGCTTATTATCAGAAATACAGAAAGTCAAAATCTATTTTGACTAGCAAATAGCATACTGTAAATATCCCACAGCCAATAAAATGGTTTTGTATGAACCATGCAAATACAGGATTTGTAAAACTACATGCATTGTTATTAAGTTCCAGTTTCTGTTCAGTCTGTTCTGGATGTTTAGATGGAAGTCTATTGGCAACATTTATTAAAAAAAAAACAAGAGGCAGTGTTTTTTTATTCTGTATGTTTTTATTTAAATTTCTTTATATAGAAAAAAATGTTATTTAAAATACATCAACTTGTATTTTTATATATGGTCTTTATATATTTTTGTGGTTAACAGCAAACAAGCCATTGTTAACTAAAGTCCTTTCACATATTTTCACACCTTCCTGTGTGAGATAAAAAATAATTACTATTTATGGGTAACAAAATAATGGCATCATAAGTCCTGATATAAGTAAAGTAAAAACCTATTGTTGGGTGGTTTTGATACAATCCCTATGAAGTGTAACAGAATAAAACTACGCTGTATAATGCTATAGTATTACAAAATGAATAAAAAAATTAAATGAAGAGACAAAAAATATTAATTTTTAGTCTTAAAAAAATACCAATTGCGTGTGGTCTTTTGATTGTGAAACAAGCCTAAGGAGCTATCTGATGTATAGTATTTTCTGTTTGCAGAATATAATATTAGCACTAACAAGGTGAGATTTGTCATGGAAGAACATGCCTCACTTCCATCTGACCCATGTACAGTATATCATTTATCCTGAATCAATCAGAAATACTTGGATATTGGATGGGGGAGGAGGCACCCAGTGACTAATCACCGTACCTAAGCACCTGGAAGAGGGTGCATCATGGGCTTTAGAGTGTGCTGATGATCATTAACATAAACCCTGCAGTTAAGTAGCAAATGAGATGCTAGTCTAAGATAGCATGTGAGACAATGCTCTCATGTGAGCGGGACATACAGAAGTAGACAAATGATGTTTTATGTACACCAGCAGGTTGCTGGATTAGATAGTATCTGTGCAACATTGTATTGTAAAATCCTCTCATTGTTAGGTTTACAAGGAGTCTTGAGTGGGTCAGGGGATCCATTTCAGGAACTTGCCAATTTCATAACCAGGTAATGTACAAAAGTTTTTCAAAAGCTATGTAGTCAGGTTAAATCAAGAATATTCAATGGGTTGCATTTGTAGTTAAGGGTTAAGGGCCACTTGTGTTTTGTTAAGGGCCCCAAGTGTTATAGCTGACTTTGTGTAGTAATGTGGGTTTTACTGTACACTGTAAACTTCTATGCTTATGTGATTACTTAGTAACAACTGATACACACACACACACACACACACACACACACACACACACACACATATATATAAGATATAAAATAAATTTTATATATATATATATATATATATATATATATATATATATATATATATATATATATATATATATATATATAAAATTTATTTTATATCTTGGATGTCTTCTTTTCCTATTTTCCTGTCATCTTAATCATTTCTTTTAACACTAGAGCAGTTGGAATGTACAGTATGGTTTGTGCTTCTTTATCCATGCATGAAAGGCATTTGTCAAACAGCATGCATTGTAAGGAGTCACACATTTGTGTGAGAGGGTGTGGCTGGCTTATTTGCCGCTGAGCGAGGTCGACAGAAGTGGGCAAGCAAGCTTTACAAAGGGCCTGGCACAGGTGTAGCAGTGGCACTCGCTGAAGGAAGGCAATGAAGCGGAAACAATCATCTAAATGTCTGTGAGATGAAATGGCTAGTTAACAATCTTTTGACTGCCCTAACCTCTTTGTCAAGGATCGATCGACCAGCTGCCATCTATTGTCAGCCGGGATGGAAACCCCTTTTCTTGGGAGGGAGGTGTGTGTGTGTGGTGTGTGTGTGTGCATGTGTGTGTGAAAGAGGAAGTCCTCTTTAAAAAGATGTCCCAATCTCAGACTTTTAGGTTTTAAGAAGTATATTTATATAAACTAAAACAAACAGTGTTCTTCTTTAAAAAAGAAAGCGTTTCTTCAAATAAGATCATATGAGATAGGATTTAATTCATAAGTCATATTGTAAAGTCAAAACTGGAACGAACCTTTGATTAAGGCAAACAAACCTTAGTTAGTTACTTAGCTTAACTGCATAGATAAGCACAATTATCAAGCTTCCCTTATTTAATTTCACAATATAATGTTTTTAAATAAACACTATATACTCTATATTAACAAAATAATACACGATAATAATAACAGTATATATAGGATTAAAATGAATGAAGCCTGTCAGTGAAAAGTTCTTTTTTTGCTGAAATACTACAGAATTTGTTAATATTAATCAAGGCATGTTGTTTATTATTACACGTTTACTGAAATTTGGAAATATTACAAATGACTTTATACTAATGGTGCATGTAACATATTCACAAAAAGCTCTAATTAGACAGTTTAGCACACCATATTTAAGTTTTATAGATAATTTACTCTTTCAGTGTTTTTCACCTATAGCCACAGAGCTTCCAAGTGCACTTTTTGCTTTCTGCATTTAAATTCTTTCTGTATTTTTTTTTCTTGCTTCATTTGTGGCCATATTGTAATATTTAAATCAGAATAAAACTGCAGGTCTCCACAAAAACCTTTTCTGTGTATATGACTACTACCTCTTAATCAATACACAATTGTTGGACTGGATATGACTGCAGAAATTCTTTATTAATCATAATCATTAATCATAACACTCTACTGTGTTTATAACAGTTTATAATCACACCCTCCAGTGTCACCCAAATGAGGATGAGGTTCTTTTTTGACTCTGGTTCCTCTCAAGGTTTCTTTCTCTTCTATCCAAAGACGTTTTTCCTTGCCACAGTCACCTCAGGCTTGTTCATTGGGGATAAATACAAACACATTTAAATATATGTCTAATATTAATCTTGAATCTTTGTATAAATCGGATTATAAATCATTTTGTACTTTTTTGCTATTTTTTATGTTCTGTAAAGCTGTTTTTTTTTTTTTTGACAATGTAAATGAAAATAAATTTGAATTGAATTGATTGACATGATCTACAGAAACACTTACTTATGATGTGGGTAATATCAGCTCATTCTGTGTAATTTATTTTTTTTTTAAGCGTCCCGAGCTCTATGCTTGTGAGGGATGCGAGGAAGGTTTTCAGTCAGTGACATCGTGGAGAGAGCCAAGGCTCTGTACTTCCGTCTCCAGCCTTACTAATTATCTCACAATGGCCATTCTGCCTATCAGCAAGTGTAATGGAGAAGCATCCACCATAATCAGCATCAGCCTGTCACGGAGAGAGTGAGCAAATGCGGATGAAATATGGATAGTAAAATGTTTTCACACCATGTGAACATTAAAAAAACTTGTTCATTCCACAATAGTGATGAAATATATTTAAGATAATCTACTGTCAGGGTCTATGGCTTATTTTGTGTAATTCTGAGTCAAATTTGTGTCATTTTAACTATAATAGTTTTAACTACAGAAAGATCCATCTGAAATGATACAGGTTATGATCTCCTGCTTTCCTCTACTCAGATTTCTTTCAAGAACAGGTTCAGATAATAGATGCCCTTGCATTAACAGTTTACTTTAATTACAGCTAAACAGCCATTTCCCACTGGAGAGACTGTCTGGACCAATTAAGTTGCTGTATTGTACAATGAAGACACTCCCTTGTCCTTCACTACCCTGACAGTTGTTTTTGCTTTTAATCAGTCAGCTTGTGTCCCTTGCCTGAGTTATGTTTAATCTGCATGGGGGGAATGTAGATATCACACAGAGAAAATCATTATGGCTGCGTTGAGGTCATCGTCCAACCTTGTTAATGAGAGCCGTATTTCTTTTGCACGTGCCGAGAAAGCGTTGCAGTGGTGTCATAGGCACACTCAAGCAGTTTTTCGTGATTTACATTTCATGATTGTAAAAAAAAGAAAAGAAAAAAAAAACCCACCTTTTTACTGAATGCTTTAGGTGATGTAATGATGCTCGTTAGGCATCATACTGAAATGTAAAAACATTGTTAAGATTTCATAGCTCTCATTTTGACAGCACTGCAGAAGTCATACGAGTCCTAATGCATGCTAAACTTCAGTCAAAATCCAGTGGGTGGTTGTGCATTGTCTTACAGCATTGCATCATACCATTCGGGTTTAAGCAACATGATTGGGAAGATACGGATGAAAAGTAGAATATGTTAATAAAACGTACTGTAAGAAAGGATGCAAAGGTTTGTAAGGAAACAAAAAATATTTGTATGTGTCTAAGAACAGGTTCATATTTCTGAGAAACAATACTGTGCAAATTTTTAATTTTTAATTGTTCATTATGAATGGTCGTAATGTGTATTTAAATATAAACTGTTTAGGGAATCTTTTTCCACCAATGATATACATACATACATACATACATACATACATACATACATATAAATATATATACAGTATACAATATACATCATATATATGATGTTTATTTTCTATAACAGCAGCTCTGATAGTAGTTCTGGATGAGATCCAAATGATAACGATGATCACAGTCATGATACCATGAGAAGACACTTTTTACTGTGCAGTTCTACAAAAAAAAACAGATGATTGTTTATAATGAAAATCTTTGCCTATATAACACTTACTGTACATAAGGACTCTATGAATTATAAAAAAAAGACTGTGTCCTTTGTTAATAAATTAAAGAATGTAATTACAATCGTATAAGAGGAAAAAAACACTTCCAGATGTTCAATTACAGGCAAATAATCGGCTTCCTGCTTCACATCAGACCGTACTGGTTCACGTCGACTATAAAGTATGCCTGCCGTTGTGTTTTATTCCTTCCATAATAAACAAACTATGGACCAACTGCAGCCCGTTTAAACACTGTGTGATTTATCAAGAAAGGAACATCTTGTCTTTCAATGTACTTTTATAGAAGAGATTCATTTAACAATGACTGACTCAGTGACTCAGTAAAGGCTGTATGTCTGCAGCATGATAACAAGCGTGATACTTTGTTATGGTCGTCCCAGACACTTAAGGAAAATGGCTGTGGTTTTGACTGTATGAATGACAGCATCATATTTGCCTCTAAGTGGAGCTAACAAGCATGTAATCAGATTATCCGTTGTACATTAGTGAATTGCTGTTCCTGCCAATTTGCTCATCCATCGACTTGTTTCGGCATTTCAGATCACAGTATGTGTAAGCAAAAAATTTGACAATTGGGGGAAGGGGGGTGGTGGTGTGGGAGAATGGAGTGGGGGAGGGTGTAGAGAGGAAGTTGGGGCATTCTTCTCTCCGTGCAATTTAATCACTGTATACCCAAGCAAGTATTGACAGTTGTCCTGTGGAAGCTATTAAAGTTGCTGTCCAAGGTTAAATGAAATTGCAGTTTATCAGGGAAGCATTGAGAAAATAAGGGAATGTGCTGGAGGCAGCTGATTAATGTGGAGCGAGATCAACACAAGGGGGTTCATTAAGCCATACATCACCAGGGTAATTTAACATGTCATCACGCCTGCTGCCTTCCCACTGCCACATGTGTGCATATGCATGTTTATGTCTGCGGGGATGCTCATGATCTCATAGATTTAGTATTATGGATGATGATGGCTCTTTTACTAAGGATCTGTGTATATCATCGGTGGAAAAAGATTCCCTAAACAGTTTATATCTAACGATACAGTTCTTATGTACAATGATGAACCTATGTACTAGCTTCCTGTACATTTCCATGATTGTTATTTCTGTACAGAATACAGAGATTCAACCTGATGCACTTCATGTTTCTTCCCCAGTGTCCGGTTTTTCTAATCAGGCAAAGCTCTTGATCACTTGTGGTTTTGTGGCAGTGGCTGCAGTAGGAGACATAAATAAGGCTATGCTAATAGAGCTCAGCTCCCTGTGTCATTTATTATCAAGGATTTGTTTACAGGAGGATAATTGATGGTGCCTGAGGGACAGTGGAGAGTCGGACATGAATCAAAGGCCCAACGAGGCTCTTGATAAGGCGTTGAGAGTCGCTTGTAATTAAGCAGGGCACTAGAGACCAATTGTTTGTGGAATGATTTGGCTGGGGCTAATTGACACTAATTGTTTAATCTGATTTTCTTGCCTTCCTCAGTTGATGTTAATGCAGATCCCACAGAGCAGACATGCACAACCCTTTATTAATAAAGTCCAATGATTGTATGTTATCATGCTTGAGTAAGAAAATGTAAGATTAAAATTTATACATATCTGGAATTCTAGTGTTTTGTTTTTTTTTGTAATTGTAATGCATTAATAAAGTATTCTTATAAAATGTGCAGCTATTAAGGTCACTTAATTAGGATCCTTTTAAGAGGATGAACAACAAAACACGAGAGTTGCAAAAAAACGAACAACAAAAAACTGGAAGAAAACCCAACCATGTAATGTAAATGTAGCTAATCCAAAGAAAAAAGCTCACCATGGTAAATCATGGCCTGTAAATCAGATCCATAATGCTGGTCAGCCTACACCTTTCTTTCATCACTCCTTCATGCCATGCTAACAGCTGGGCTGCCACAACCTTCCCAATTTACCCGAACAGTCCAAACCACTTTCAGCAGCATGCTACACCACTCGGTTCCAGCTGACTGACATTTAATAGCTTTTAATAGCCATATTACTTATAATTACTGGGTCAACATCAGCAAATGTGTTTCATGGCTCATTAGCTAAAGATGTTAGACAAAAGGTGTCTCTATATTTAACATTGGAGGAGATAAAGAACAAACGTTGTTGAAGCATTGTGGTACTGTGCTTCATATGAAATCATTTTTTCTTGCACAAATGAGAATGAAGATGAGTGAATTCTCTTGTTTGGACATTAATCATTAGTTCTTGTTAGGCAGCTTTTAAAATCACAGGTTTATGTTGTAAAATGAGGATTTTCTAATATCTTATCATTCCTATAGTAACAGATCAATTAAATCGACTTGTATAGCAGACACTCCATATAATTAGGCTTAACAAATAAACAAATAAAATGATGTGATGTTACTTAGGGAAGAAAAAAATATAACTGTTAATTTGGTGAAGTTTTCTGTAAGAAGATGTTTATTTAACTTTATGGAAAGGCACCTTGAGCCTAGAGAGAACATGTAACATGTTTTTAATACTTTGTCGCTGATTAGTTTAAAAATGAGAGGAAAAAGAGTGTCTAGCAAAATTGTAACTGTTTATAGTCGCTACAACTTAATAGTTGCTACAAACCTTAATGATAAGGAACGTATTTCACAAAAGTGCCACAATGTAATTATAAATGGCTGAAATTCAAAGAAAATGTGTATAAGACAGTTGTGAGACCAGCTGAGACTGTAGCATAGAGGAAAAGACATGAGGTAGAGATGGAGGTAGCAGAGATGAGGATGTTGAGGTTCTCTTTAGGAGTGATGAGGATGGACAGGATTAGGAACGAGCACATCAGAGGGACAGCTCAGGTTGGCTGTTTTTGGGGACAAGGTCTGAGAGGTTAGATTGAGATGTTTTGGACATGTGCAGAGGAGGGAGATGGTTATATTTGTAGAAGGATGTTGGAGATGGAGCTGACAGGTAAGAAATTGTGGTGTTGGTTAATTTATGAAAATTACTATTTATTTGCCGTGGTGCAACAGGATTAAACAAAACAATGGGATGATCTATTCAGGGAAAATAATCAACTTTAAGGTGGTAACAGTAATCATTTCTCCCTTGGATATTTTTCCGGTTTTCCTTACATAATAAATAGTTAGGATAGGACATTTATTTTCCAATTCATTTGTACTTTCTATCTATCTATCTATCTATCTATCTATCTATCTATCTATCTATCTATCTATCTATCTATCTATCTATCTATCTATCTATCTATCTGTCTGTCTGTCTGTCTGTCTGTCTGTCTGTCTGTCTGTCTGTCTGTTTGTCTGTCCCACAATTCCCCAATATGGCAATCCAATAATCCAACAGTTTTCCATGCTTATTAAATAAATTGCTATCTATCTAATGTTAAAAGTTAATTAGCAGGCTCATGTCATGAATAAAGTAAAGGAACTGTATAGAACAGTGTTTGAACTCCTCTGTGTCCCTCTCTGATTACATTAGGCATGTCTTAAATGAGTCCTTGATGGATAGAGCTGAATAAATGGATATTAGATCCAACTCATTAGGCTTGTATTTTCTTTTAATTAACACAAACGGTGATGAGTTGTTAATGATGATTATCTTAGAAAAGTTACCTTTTTTTACCAGATCGTTTTTTCCGGGTGAGATATTTGTTGTCATTTTGAATTTTTCTATATGGTGCATGTTAAGTTATAGTTTAAATATCATCAGATGGACACAAATCAAATGTATTACCTATAAAAAAGCAAACCGATCATCAAACGTATCATTTCTTATTACATCTGTCCACTGTTCCTAACATGTTCCTAACATCTTTTCTTCTGTTCGTGTTTTAGTTCTGCTTCGAGCCTCATTTGCATTGTAGTTTATCATTTATTATGTCAATGTTTCTTCTCAATAAAGTTTTTCCCCCGATTTATCAGACATGGCCCTCTTTACTTTGTGCTAATAATTGGAATCTATTGAAAGAATGAGTTTCATTGATTTTGTCAGTGACTGCAGACATTACCAGACTAAACCCTAGATTGTCAGCAGGACCTGTGTTGTGTTGGGATCAATACCGGTGAATTCACCCATTTTTTATTTATTCTTTTACTGTGATTAAAGCATTCTGTACAATATTGTCACAGCATGAAAAAAAAGTTTCATCCTCCTCTTCTTGAGTGATTGTTTCTATAGGTTTTGTTGGTTTGTTTTAATCATTTTAATGAGGAGGAAAGATATTTCATTTCAGGGAAGAGATATTTGGCTTGTGAAATGGTGCTTTTTTATCATCTGTTTAAATTTAAGTGAGAAAATAATAATAATAATAATAACAATAATAATAATAATAATAATAATAATAATAATAATAATAAACAAAAAATACACATGGCATAACTGCCTCGTGGTTATAATTCACAGGAAATTTTTTTTTTCCAGCACTTCAATGTGCTCAGAATCCCCATACATTATTAATCCCTGTTATTGAGTTAAGAAAAAGCTATATGATAAAAACAATACAAAGTAAAATCTTGTGGGTGTCAGCTTTATTTATTCTACATCATTACTCTGTGATTGTCGTCAGACTTGCATTTGTGTAATTTTTCAGTTTACTGACCTGACATTTGACCATTTTTAGTTATACAAAGTTCATCAAAAATACACGAATGCCTGAGTTTTACAATACTTTTCTCATAAGTTTGTTAGATTTGAGATATCAAAACAGAGGCTTTGAAAGAATCGGTTTACTTTATTTTAGGAGAACGGGACCACCAACCCAGTTAAACTGACAAAAAGAACAGGGCTGAAAGCTGTTGAGTATTCGC
This sequence comes from Tachysurus vachellii, assembly GCF_030014155.1. Lineage (NCBI taxonomy): Eukaryota > Metazoa > Chordata > Actinopteri > Siluriformes > Bagridae > Tachysurus > Tachysurus vachellii. The sequence goes on along the minus strand of NC_083464.1, from coordinate 22,034,934 downwards.
AGGAGGCTCCGTGGTTTCATTTGAAACTTTCTCAAGACCTTGTTTTCAAAACAATCAGAGAGATAACCTTCAGAATCTGTGGTTCCTGCCTTTTGCCATTATTTTCAGCATAGATACACTCTCATCCGTTGGCCTGTGGGATGGCGGCCGTTTGCATATCACATTTTCGGAGGGAGCTTAGAGAAAGGTCACTTGTTGTAATCCATCTGGGACTCTCTGGGCTGAATGTAATCAGTATACACTTGTTATTCTGGAAGCCTGGGCTTTTTCTTTTTATTTGCTGCTTGGACAGAAGTTAATTTCCCTTGTGACCCTTTGTGCAATAAAATAGTATTATCTGTTGCAGGAGGGAAGAAGCAAATTAGCCTCCTTGGCGGCATTTTGTCACTAAGGTGATCACTTATAAGTTTATTTACTTAATTAGATTAAGAGCTCTGTAAAGGCTGTCTCTGAAGTGGGGAGGCGTATCTTGTCTATCTGAATTATCTCGCCCCCCTTTCTGTCAATGGGTCTCGTAGTTTCGGAGGTTCTTAACGCTATGACGGACTCACTGCAACTCTCGTGTCAAATCATGGTCATCTATACAGTATTAGGAAAGTTCATAATGTTGGTCAAACTAAGTTCCTGGTTATAATCAGGATTATGGATAGGGATTTTCCATGCAAAAATGAAAGTGTATATGAGACACATGAGACATGATAAATAGATTTAAATCCAATCTCTCAAAACACTCCAAGATGCAATCAAGCATGTGAGGGTTAAGGGTGTTGGTCAAGGACCCAGTCATGATATAAGCTTGGAAATGATTTGAGCTTTCTGTTCAATAACCCAATGCTTTAATCACTTCATTGAAGGTTTTTTCCTGCCAAGCTACAACATTGACCCAGATGGGACTCAGGTGGGAACCACAATCTACTGCTCTGAAGGCTGAAGCTTACCTCTTAGGCCACCAATTTTTGCCATTTGTTCTTTCAAGACGTGTGCCTCCAAACTACGTTCAACCAAAGAAAAAGGTCACGTCAATGTTGGAGTTTTTTAAAATTGTAAATGGCACAACATTTTTTATTTATGATAGAGCAGCTGACTATGTCTCTCGGCTGGCCTGGGAACGCCTCGGTATTCCAGAGGAAGAGCTGGAGGAAGTGTCTGGGGAGAGGGAAGTCTGGGCGTCCCTGCTTAGACTGCTGCCCCCGCGACCCGGCCCCGGATAAGCGGTAGAAAATGGATGGATGGATGGATGGATGAATAGAGCAGCTGACATTTCTTACTGTCTGATTCGCTGTGGTGACCCCTAATGGGAAAAGCTGAAAGTATAAGAACAAGAACCTGTCTTATTCCTAAGACATCTAATAAGGAGGGTCGATGCTTAAAGTTGCTGATTACATGTGAGCAAATTTGCATATTAAATCATAATGCCTCACCTGGATTTCAGTCTGGCCAATCAGAGTCACTTCTGACTAAAGTATTATTATTCTATCAGGGAGCACTCCTGAGACACATAAAATAGCCTCATGGCCTAAGACACTGCAACAAGAAGAGACAAACATTTTCTAGGAGCCTTGCCTAATTTTGATGAGAGCCACTTACTCAACTTACAGTACGACACAAAGCTGCTGAAGGAAGTTGGATGACAACCATTCTTTCCCCCAGCTGTATCCCAGACGTGAGTGCTGAGCTATTGTTTGCAGTCACCTGAACTGAACACAGAAAGAATTATGAGTGCCAAGTCTGTTGTCTAAAGCCGTTAATGTGGCTATTTCACATGGCCCAGCACGAACATGTGCTATTTGATAGCCCTCGGTTTCTTTCAACCATTCAGGTCTGCTAATCCTTCTCTTGCACCTCGGCTGAAGTCTGATTTGTCAGTTAAACTGGATCCACCACACTGTGCCTGGCACAGCTCGATGCTAATCTGTCAACGCTGTGCAGACGTTCTCTGTTGAGTTGTGTTTTTTTCCTTTGAAAACTCCTTGCACAACAGGGCAATACCTATGCAAGTTGTTTTAACAACATTTGGTTACCATGCAAAGATCTTGATGCAAAATAAAAGTGCATTTTCACAGCTAAACAATGAGCCAGTAAAGGGTTTTCAGTGGGACTAATTGCTGAGCTAATCTTTCTGGGACAATAGGTTCAGATTAGCACTGAAACACAAACTGCCCTAAACCCCAGGACTGTTGTAAATGATTTTTCCTGTAAAGATTTTCTCATACACATAAACACACATACCACAGATTTTTTTGTGAATGAAGCCTTAGCTTCAGCATGCGGTAGAATTTCACAGGTGTGTGTGTGTGTGTGTGTGTGTTGGGAGTGGGGGAGGGCATGAATGTATGTACGTGTGTGAACCTCAGTGGGTGAATGCAATGCTTAACTGACCCGCGGAATCTAGCTCATTATCTCGTCCATTGTGCGGTGCTCCTTCCTCTACCCCATTCACACCCTGTCACAGAGCGGCTTGCACTTCCACAGGCCTGGCCTGCTATTTCATGCCTCTTCAGCCCTGTAGCGAGCAGGGGAAAGGGCGGCCCCTGCTTTGTGTTCCCCTCGCCGCTCTTCACACGCCCGGCAGGGGACTTCCTTTCTCATGTCACCGAAACCGGCACGGCCTAATCCGTCCCGGCCACACCACCCGCCAGGCATGCTGGGAGGAGGCATTTAAAAAGTGGCCCCTAATGGTTCGTTAATAAATCGCTTCCATTTTACGCTCAACTCTTCACACCAGTGCAGCAGAGAGAGAAAGGGGGCAGGAGGAATCCGAGAACTGTCATTAGTCGTGTAGTCAGACAAGCTCGCTATCGTACACATCATAAGCTCTGATCTCGGTGGAAAGTGGAATGTTTGAACATGTTATGATGGAGTTTAAATGTCGTAGGAGTGAAGCAAGCAACTGTGTGAACTTTAGGACCTTAGCAGTGCTGATGCTAAAATGATGATGGAGAAATAGCTAATAAACACTACTGGACACATGGAAATGTATGATTTGGTTGAAGGTTAATAGTTAGAGCAGTGCCCTGTTGACCTGTTGAAACCTGTGGCAGATCTCTGGAGACTCCAGTGCCATAATTCTCTTATCAGTGAGTATGTGAGTTGGGTTAGAGCACTCAGTGTGAGAGGGGTAAGAGGTTAGAGAGGTGCTCTGTATTGACTGGGACAGAGAGCAGGACATTTAGGTCTAAGCGGAGGGGGCATCCTGGGTGAATGAGGCCGTGGGGGATTGGCTCAGCGGGAGCGGTCAGGGATGTTAGGGGTGTCGGCAGCACACAGGGCTAATCTTGTTAAGTGTGACACACAGCCAGAGGGAGTGGAGGGGTGGTCCCAGAATCTCTCTCTCTCTCTCTCTCTCTCTCTCTCTCTCTCTCTCTCTCACACACACACACACACACACACACACACACCACTCAAATTAACACTTGTATTTCTATCTTTGTGAGGTATAATCACTGACTTGTGCATTCCTGCTTGACCTTAAGCTTAGCACCCACAAGGAATTAATATGTCGCTCAAATATAATAAAATAAAAGGTGGAGATTTTGTGTTATATTAAAAATGTATAAAAAAGTCTACACACCTGTGTTAACATCTCAGGATTTTGTGATATATATAATAAGATACCCAACATGTCAGTTTTCAATTAAGGAGTGAAATTTTCCAACAAAAAGATGTGTACTTCAAGTTGATATACTAAATATAGATAAACAATGCTTACTTTCTTTCTTTCTTTCTTTCTTTCTTTCTTTCTTTCTTTCTTTCTTTCTTTCTTTCTTTCTTTCTTTCAGACTTCAGCATCTAAGTGGTAATTTGCTCGAGCTGTGGGGTCATGCTGTTTGTCAGAGTGTGAGTGGGTCAATTAGTGTGTAGGAGGATCTGTTGATGTCACTTCATAACTACATGAAATTGTTGGAAAATCTTGGAAGAGAAAAATATGATGTAAAAATGGCATCGTATTTAGACACTGCATTTTGGTCAATCAAGAGTTTCCTGCGAACCACACCACCTTTTCATCTCAAACGATTGGGATTATATTAAATAATGTAAATGTAAAATGGCACATACCTGTCACTGTTTAGAGGTTTGGAAATGATTCAGACGTTCTGCTGTAGTCTTTAGCATGCATAAAAACAGTGCTATTATGTGCTTTGTTCACCCTGAGCAATCTGTACCAAACTCTTTGTCAGTCAATCAATGCACTGTGTTATCCAGAGAGGCATAAATGGGGTGGTTATAGCAAACAAAAAGCTATCAGTGGCTGTGAATAGACAGACACTAGAGAGAAGGGTCAAGCGTCAAAAGCTTTGGCCAACCATAAGCAAGCTACTGTCATCAATAATAGCTAGAGACAGAGAGCTAGCTGTCTGTGTGTGTGAGTGTGTGTGTGTGTGCGCGTGCGTGTGTGTGTGTGTGTGTTTGTGTGTGTGTGAGAGAGAGAGAGAGAGAGAGAGAGAGAGAGAATTGGTTGAAAACATATCTCAGCTGTACAATTCAAATCATGCACCTGTTTCATAAAAGAACCTATGTAGGATAATTTCCTTGCGTCTCTCTACCGGTCATCCTGTGTGTTTGGAACAGACTTAAAACCCCATGTTCTGCTCTCACTGCTCATTGTTCCCGTTGTTCCTTTTTTATTAAATATTCTAAATGTTTTCTTTAAAAGTAAACAGTCATTTTGTCATCACCGGGCTTCAGTAACAGCATGAATGTGTTCCCTGTAAATGTCATTTAAATTAAGAGCAGTCAGCTGTTTGACACACTAAATGTATTTTGCACTAATGGTTCAAAAAGGGTATTACATTTAGTCCAGAGCTGCTTGATGAAAGTCATTAGTTATGTGTCAGAGTTTGTGATGTTTTATCTGTGGAGCAATCCTCCTCAAATAAGTGGTTAAAAGAGTTTGCATTCAGGTTAAGATGGGGCAGAATATAATCACAGCCATGTGTCCATAAAAAACACAAAAACATCTTGTCCTGTCAGGTATCTAATTATTACCTTGCTTGTGTGTGTGTGTGCGCGCGCGTGTGTGTTTGTGTGTGTGTGTGTGTGTGTGTGTGTGGGGGGGGGGGGGGGGGTTGGCACAGTGGGGATTTCCAGATTTTCCCACTACACAGAATAAAATAAAAGTTTGTTTTTTCTCAGCTCCTTCTTGTGTTCTAACCCACCATGTAACAGTGAAACAACAGCAATGGGAACCAGAGAATAATTGTCAGAGTTTGTATAAGTGCATTTTCCAGGACATTTTGGGTAACTGAGACTTCCAAACTGTAATTTGCAGATTTTGCCAAAACTTTGCATGTAGTGTCTTGTAACAATTCTGTATTCACATCCTGAATACTGTTCAAGTTGCACCACTTACTTGAATAATACTGCAGCTTTTGTTGAATGTTGAGCACATCATATGTCAAGATATATAAAAGATATCTGTTATTTAATGTAAACATCCGCTGTGGTTAGGAGTTAAGAAAATACATTTTAAATTCTATCTATCTATCTATCTATCTATCTATCTATCTATCTATCTATCTATCTATCTATCTATCTATCTATCTATCTATCTATCTATCTATCCTTCTCTCTCTCACACACACACAGACAGACAGACACACACACACACACAAAGAGAGAGAGAGCAACAGATAGATAGATAGATAGATAGATAGATAGATAGATAGATAGATAGATAGATAGATAGATAGATAGATAGATAGATTGATTGATTGATTGATTGATTGATTGATTGATTGATTGTTTGATTAAGTCAAGGTCCAAAAGTCTGAGAAGTTTTTTTCTTAATTTAAAATAGAAAATAAAATAAAAAATGTTTATTTTTTAAAATATTTAATATTCAAAATTCTGCACTATTTCTAGGTTCTATTTCTAGGTGTGAACAAATGTATGATAATGAACATGTAAATTGCTTTGTACTAAAGCCTCATGTCCAATCTCTTCAACTTAAGCATGTGTTCAGATGAAACTCTGGATGGATTTGATCTCAAATGGATCAGAAGGTTTTACAGGGCTTGTGGAGTTCACGCTAGCTTGAGTACTCCTGCTTAAATGATAGAAAGGGGACAAACCAAATACAAAAAAAATTGTACATGGATAAACATTGAAAAAATTCATTTACTTTTCAGTTTATCGTTATCCAAGTTCTTGTATTGAATTAGCAAAGAAGGCATTTTTACTAGCGATCTCAGCCTTGGACATGTATGTCAATTTTCTATTCTCCCAATGTGTTAAACTATATAGTGCACATTTTTCAAAGGAACACACAAACAGTTTGCAAGGGAAATAATCATGGTGAGAAATCAACAGGTATTGTACACTGTCAATACTATCTCTATCAGTTACACATTTGTGTATTTAATAAGACATCCCTGTTGTAAATGTTTTTATACCATTCCATCATAAATAAACAGAGTGTGTTAAAAGGCCTTTACCACTGTTTATCTGCCTGCCCATTCTTCCCTTGCCCTTGGTTTCCTCTTCAGAAAATTGATGTGCTCTCAAATGGAAGGTGAGTACTTGACAGGTAATGGTTTAGCATGATCACTGCTCAGATTTCATCAGTCGGGGGTTTTTTCCCCTGACTGGAAGGATGATTGTCGGAAGTTTATGTGTGATTAGATGCCACACAGTGCATCAGATAAACATGTGGTGGAGGAAAAACAGGACCCCAGCACAGATAGACAACAGTACTAGCGGAAGGGTGAGCAAAAAATCATGAGCAAGATCATTTGTTCTTGGTGCCATAGGTTTTGTATATAAATTAAAAATTTAACCTTTACTTCAGACTCATATGGACATCAGTTATAGCTCTGACAGTGAGACTGGTGAGGAAATGACTATTCAACAGGAACTAACTATTCAACAGGAACTAACTAATGTTTCACAACATTAAATACAACTACAAAGAAATAAAATCAATTGTCATTCTTAAATTAATAAAAAAAAAAAAAACGTGTAAAAGGCAAACTGATGTGGTATTAGAGGAATAAAACACTTCCTGTTATTGGAAACTGCATGGTAACATCATATTACCATGTGCTTACTTTGTTAGATTTTCCATTAATACAGATTCACTCAAACTTGTTCAAACAGTTAAAAGTTTTTTTTTATTTATTATAATTTTTTTTTATGTGTGTAGTTTTGGTGAGTCTGTGTCCATGGTAGCTTCATGGCTGACAGAAGTGACACCTGATGAGGTTTTCTGCTGTTCTAGCTCTTCAATCTCAAGGTATGAGGTTTTGTGCATGCTGAGCGTGTAAAGAGTAACTATATGAGTTGTTATATTTTTCCTGCCAGCACAAACCAGTCTAGACCTTCTCTTGTGAGCTCCCAGATATGTTTTGTTACACAGTATTGGCAAAAAATATATTATGTACTTCATAATAAATAATTGAAAATTAATACATACAATTAGCACGTAAAGGTGTGTTTGTTGATATGCTTATAACAGAAATCCAGTTTGTTTCTGACAACCAAAGCAATCACAGTTGAAGAAAATCTTTGGTACTTGTGAAGATGTGCTATTATTGAGCTACATCGTTATGTCATTATAAGCACTCTGTTTGAGTTATAGAAAACCAGAAAACCTGATCTCTCTCTCTCTCTCTCTCTCTCTCTCTCTCTCTCTCTCTCTCTCTCTCTCCCTTCTGCTGAGTAAAACAGCTGTGCTGTCCTTACAATGCATTAAGTCTGCCGTTCCTTTTAGATGGTTAAATTGTGCATGAAATGTCGTTGATGCAGGCTGCTCTGAAGCTGCTCTGATTAGGCAACATCTGTTACATTGGGGAGAAATCCGTGTCTGCCCTAATTAGCTGTCAGGCAGGGATACGGTGTGCCTGATGGCACCAGGGAGCTGCCACAGGTTCCCGTGCCCAAGCCATCACCTGCCTGGCACAACCGTGACCCCCCTCCTGACCTACACCCGCCTCCACAAAGATCCCTACCACCAGCCACCCCCACCTCAGCCACTCATCAGCTGTAATTATGGAGAGTGCTGACACAAAAGAGCAGGCTGGAGGGGAGTGAGGCATGCCCATCTGTGTGCAGACGCACACACACACACACACACACACACAACCACACACAACCACTTAAAACAAGAGTTTCTGTTCTCAAATTAGTTTCAACTTTTATCATTTTTAATATTACACGCTGTATTTCAAAACTAAATTGTAAATGTAACCAATAATCTCTTGAGCTTTTTTTTGTCATGTCACATCCCCCAGCACATGGCTTTATTTCAGAAATCATTACGCCAAATATTCCACCTCCTGTTGATGCCCCTTGACTTTTAGTGTAAATAAATCCACTTAAATTAAGAGCCAACTGGAGATAACAGTTTCCAATGCAAGCAGCAACCTGAATTACAAGCCTAAATCAAAGAGCCTTTTTTTGCTTGTAAAACTGAAGCTCACTGTTCCATAAATTAGCACTTTTCTTCTACACAAACTATTACACACCTTTACAACCTGTTGAAGCTGCATGATTGTTTGAAGCTGCAGTTTTCTTTGTCTGATTAATTACTGATTTATATTAACAAATATATGGCTAGGTGGCATGATGTCAGAGCAGATATCTAAATCTCACATCTCTAGGAACCATGGTTCAAACCTGAGGTTGAGATTACTGTCTGTTTGGAATTTCATACCTGTGTCCGTGTGAGATTCCCCTAGGTTCTCTGGTTTCCTTCGAGAAACATGCAGGGAGTTGGGATGGTAAATTGAACCTAAGTGTGTGTGTGTGTGTGAAATCCTGCCCCATGTCCCTGTTATTGGCTCTGGATCAATCCATCTCGAATAAAACACTAAATAAAGGTAAGTTAATAAACTTTTGACTAATGAGTTTTGTAACTAAGAAGCCAAATATCTAACCACAATATACACGATCTCCCTCACCTATCTGCGGCATTATATATAATGTTTAAAATAAAAAAATATGCTAATGAATCACCTTTCTTCTTTCTATAAATTTCCACAGTTTTGTTTGTGTTGCATGATTCAGTCTACGTTTGGGTCTATGTACTTTCCAGTCTATGTACTATGCAGTCTATGCACTATCCAGTCTATGTACTATCTAGTCTATGTACTATCTAGTCTATGCACTATCTAGTCTATGCATTATCCTGTCTATGCACTATCCTGTCTATGCACTATCCAGTTTATGCACTATCCAGTTTATGCACTATCCAGTCTATGCTCTATCCAGTCAAATGGATTTGGCTACAAAACTGAAAAAGTACACAAAGTTATCCAAATTCGAAAAGTAATGTCTTTGGCAGTTATGGTGCTTGTGGGTGGAATGTTGAGTAGAAGATGAGGGGAAAAAAACGGTGGTGAAGACTGACAGGCAACAAGGAGAATGTCACAGCAATTGCAGGGCCATCAGAGCTACGGCATGATGGCTGATTGCCTCATATTTCTCTCAGAGAGTCCATCGACGAGGACGTGTTGCACTTTCGCCCGTCTCAGGCTACAAACCTCCGCCACTGCCTCCGCCGCTGACATTTAAAGTGTTGATTCCTGAGCACTTATGTTAATTGTTGTAATTTTCCTGATGAAGCGGTGGCCTGGTACCTAGATGCGGCCAATATAGTTTTACATTTTCTCTGAACGTGTCGCTCGGCCATTCGGTCCATGCAGTGTCAGCTCAGAGTGCTACTGAAAGCCGACAAAATTGCAAGCAAATTGCATCAGATTGCCAACATTGTGAAAAGGTAAATTGCTTGCAAATCTATTTAAACCACTGGCCTATTTTCATCAGCCACAGTACTTGGTATTCATGATTGCTTAATTGGCGACCTTTTCTATTGTGTAGTGCTTTATGGTGTAATGGAAAGCGATCTTTACCAAACCAATTATGGCTTTTTTTCTCGCTTCACGCCAGTACATTATGTGGTGATTGCGATGGCTAGTTCTTTGTAAATGAACTTTCTGATTCCAATTATTTCTTTATGTAACCGACAGAGGACAAAGAGTCATTTGTTTGCTATGATGTTGAATTTGAAAGCTCTTTGTGCCTAAGACTGTCAAAGCAAATGGAGGCTCAAAGTCATGCCCTGCTTTTGACTGACCTCTTATCTAATGCTGCTTTTTCATGGCAGGGACCAATTAAAGCTTCAACTAGTAAAATATTGTGTCAGGTATGTGAAAACACGTATATTAGCTCACCATTAAAAGTGATATTTTAGCACAATGGTACAATGTAGTGTGTGCTTGTAGTGTTGCACTGTGTCCAATTTTATCCACTGCACATGCACAGTTTCTTTGTTTCTGCTTATGCATCTATTATGTTTTTTTTTTTTTTTTAAATTACAAAAATTGTATAATGGCAGTGGCATTCATTTTACAGGACTTTGCCTGACTATATGATAAAGAAGTATGAATGAATCAATTAAATAAAATTAAGCACTGAATCTAAATGCAATAAAGGCAACTGAAACCTTTAAATTCAAAAATAAGGTTTAAATATTCTTAAATATACTTAAAATCTTCTCAAATATATTTTTATATAATATTTAGGAAAGCTTATGATATTTTAGCTTATTTTAAATTTAACAAGCATTTACCATTCCATGTGTTTCTGCATGATTAATTTGACATAAAAGATTGACTTCAACATTTTACATTTTATACACATTTTAATATTGTACTTAAAACACAGAAAGTCTTGAGCGTGCAATAAAACTACTATCTTACAGATAATACTACCTACTATCTTAAAACTACTATATTACTATATACTTCATACAGCCATAAACGCATGACTTGAAAAAGACATTTCTGACATGGAATTTAAGTGTGAGCTATAAATGCTTGTTTTTGGTTTTTGATGATCTGGCTCATGGCTGAAACTATACCTGTTTCATGAATAGTGGACGAGAGGCAGGAAAACACCCTGGAAGGTATCCCAGTCCATCACAAAGCACCATATGGATACATTATTTATCATATCACATTTAAATACCATTATGAATATTATCAAATCTTATCCAGTATTTCATTGATTGTTACATGTTATGCCTAATGAAAAGCCTAACTGCTTTGTATTCTATACAATACCACCATAAGATGCAAGTCATTTCTTTAAAATTAATGGATAAACTGAATAGACAGATACAAGGCTTCAATTGGTAAAACTATATGATGGCCTGTGCTTGAAGTTTTGTGTCCTGTTCGATCCTGAGCTTGGGTCACTGTCTGTGTGGAGGGTCACATGTTCTCCCCTTAGTTCTCCTCAAAGAAGATTTCCTTCACATTCTTTGATTTCCTTCGACCACCCAAAAACGTGCTGGTAATGCAATCCTAAATTGCCCATAGGTGTTCCTGGTGTCCTGTGATAGACTCATTCCTGAATTTCCATTTCACACAAAGTTCCAATGATCCAATTTGGAAAGCACATTAAAAAAGATGAATGAAGGATTGAATATTTTACCATTTTGATATAAAGCAACAAAATAGTATGTCTCCATTTCAAAGCACTCCAAAGTTAGTGAATATTAGGCTTGCACTCTCTTTTTTATACTATAAATAACCATTAAAGTGCATTACTGCCATAATAATGGGTCTTTAATGGGAATCCATGAAACAATTCTCTTACACAGAAAACCCTACTATGGTCAGACAACTCAACAAATAACCATAAAGTTCACATTGTTTTGTTTAAATTAAAGATTACAATGGATTTGTTCCCATCCTAAGATACATGTAAACCTCTGTCACAATAAATTCAAATGAGTACTTATTTATTTTGATTATTTATTTGTTTATGTGCTAGCAAAATTAGCTTAGTGGGTGCATGTGCTGTACTAGAGAAGGACAAGGGACAGACAGTGAGTATGATCATTGCAGAACTCAGGTTAAAATTAGCCTATTTTAAACCTGTGGTCAGGCAGCATGTGTGTGTGTGTGTGTGTGTTTGTGTGTCTGTAAGGGCAGGGGTCTGCTTTGGGTGTCAAACTGAAATTTTTGTCTACGTCAGGGCAACAGCTGATTGATCATTCAGGGTAAGATCGATAAGCAGGCACTGTCATTTCTATAACGGATGAACCGGCTTGCGGAGATAAATTAAGACTCCACAGATCAAGCCGGCAGAGGCTGAGCATCATTGTCATCAATCCAAGCCAGCAGGCTTCAGCTAGCACTGTGTCTACACTGTGCCGACTTCAATCTCACAACCACTGCGTTAGTCTGCGAAGGTCTCCTCAATGCGCAATACACTGTATTTTTCATCTATACTCTAGTGAGATAAAAATAAAACATTTATCCTCCATGCTACCCCCATCAACACATGGCACATTTTCCCTATCCCAATTAATACTTTTAAATATCATTTGATCTGAATTGCATTAAACTATGATGTTAATTAAATCCCCCAAAATTTGAGCATGTTGTGTTTTACACACACCCTTTATCAGAACTCTTGTACACACAGGG